>NC_091310.1:46674829-46684829 GCF_038502225.1 Cherax quadricarinatus | reverse complement strand
ACTGGTATATTAAACCAGCCTAGCCACCTGACCTCACTGGTATATTAAACTAGCCTCACCTGGGTATATTAAACTAGCCTAGCTACCTACCTCACTGGTATATTACACCAGCCTAGCTACCTGACCTCACTGGTATATTAAACCAGCCTAGCTACCTGACCTCACTGGTATATTAAACCAGCCTAGCTACCTGACCTCACTGGTATATTAAACCAGCCTAGCCACCTGACCTCACTGGTATATTAAACTAGCCTAGCCACCTGACCTCACTGGTATATTAAACCAGCCTAGCTACCTGACCTCACTGGTATATTAAACCAGCCTAGCCACCTGACCTCACTGGTATATTAAACTAGCCTAGCCACCTGACTTCACTGGTATATTAAACTAGCCTAGCTACCTGACCTCACTGGTATATTAAACCTCCAGGTAACCTGGCCTACTTTATCCGGAGTCAGGCTACATTTAGTGGGTGTCGCCTAGTACAAGTGAAGTAGAGTATGTTCATCATGCTGAGACTTGTTGTCGCCAGGCTAGTGCAAGTATCTTCACACCCAGACAAAAAAAAAACTTCATTGTCATATATTAATGCATTGTAAATTTAGATATACTTTATGGCCATAATTCTCTCTCTCCCCCTCCACTCTTCTCTCTGTCTCTCCTGTATATAATTATCACCCCACTGTGTAGTGATTTAGGTATCCTCATATCAGTTCCATTTCTCCCGTGTTTGGGGGACCATCCTGAAGGATGATAATAGTAACTCAAGTTTTACTGAAACGATACCCCTCGACACTCCAGTAGCTGCCAAACCCTTAATGAAGGAGCACTGCAGCAGGCCTACTGGCCCATGCTAGATATGTCCAAGTCACCTACTGGTCCAATCCAGTCAGGTCTGATATCATCTCTGATTATCGCCACTGCTCAGACCAGGCTGACAGATTTCAACACGACGTATGTGATCCATGCTGTGTGATGGAATATGACAGGGAAACAGCTGTCATGTATCCAGCTCTGCTTAATACAAAACCTCTCCCACCACCCATACCACGCCCGCATGTTGACCGCAGATGTTAGCTATAACTCAGCCTACCACGCCCACCGTCCCTACCCACTCCACACGCACACACACACGCACACGCACGCACGCACACGCACGCACGCACACACACACACACACACACACACACACACACACACACACACACACACACACACACACACACACACACACACACACACGCACGCTCACACACACATACACACACACACACACAGTATTTCTTCAGTCAAAGAGTTGTCAGGCAGTGGAATAGCCTAGAAAGTGACGTAGTGGAGGCGGGAACCATACATAATTTTAAGACGAGGTTTGATAAAGCTCATGGAGCAGGGAGGTTACCTGGAGGTTATTCCAGGTAAGAGAGAGAGAGGACCCAGTAGCAACCGGTGAAGAGGCGGGGCCAGGAGCTAAGACTCGACCCCTGCAACCACAAATAGGTGAGCACACACACACACACAAAACAAGTACCACTGTAGAAATGAGAAAAAATACCACTGCTGAGCTGGTTAGGTTAGGTCAAGTCAGGTCAGGTCAGGTCAGGTCAGGTCAGGTCAGGTCAGGTCAGGTCAGGTCAGGTCAGGTTAGGTTAGGTTAGGTTATGAAATAAAGGTTAGGTTAGGTCAGGTTAGGCTAGGTTATGAAGGGCTGGATCTGGTCTTGTTGCTATCTTTCTAATTAATGTTGATAAAAACTATGTTGAATTAGTAATAAGAATTAACAATCGGGCGTCTACTGCAAACTGAATTGTTTGCCATCTTAATGGCACTAAAGTTAACTTACTACACTGAGCTTGACTCTGTAATTCTTGCTGGTTCTGAAACATCACTGAGGGATCTTGACTCACATAATGAATCTACACAGATATTAAAACAATCCGGGAAAAATAAATTAATGTACAATTGTTATGGATTCCATCACACATTAGATTGCTCCTTCGTCATAAAGTTGATAAGTTAGCCAAGAATAAAAATACCCTGAAGGCATATAAAGACTAACTTTGATTTGCCTGCGTCTAGCATTAAGAATGATATTAGGAGGTAGGTAGAGAAGTAAATAAAGAAATTGAATGTTGCAGGAATGCAGTTAAAAGCCGGAGTAGATCTATAACCCACTATGACAACATGAACGTAGATAAGTTCGTTTATGGAACAACTTGCAAAGTGAACAAACAGACTAATGCAGTAGTAGCCAGATTTAGGCTTAGTTACAAGTACTTCCCCATCTTACCAAAGTTCTTGTCGCAACCTCGTACCTCGTACAAGCACTTCTGACAGTTTGGGAGACACTAGATGATGATCAAACCGAATAAAAAGTATGTGGCCAGCCCTATGGTCACTATCTTGAAAACTATGTGCTTTATTGTCCACTTATTGAGGAATACAGAGACAGACAGTATAACAGCCTATGTGGTAAGTCAAGATATCTTATAAAGCAAGTTTCCTAGATCTGCCTGTAACAGATAAGTTAACTGCATATATAAATCCAGGTGTACTCCTCAAAATCCTTTTGAGACCTAGTGCCTAGGCCTTTTGTGTATTCGTATGCTTTTGCGCTACCATCCACAGGATAGATACGGGGTGCACAATAAACTAGCCACTAAAGTGGCTAAATCTAGTCTAGGAACATATTTATTGATAGGAGAACAAGGGCCGCAAGAGTACGTAGAATTGCTCACACGTCCTGGGAAGTGTAGATGACAGAGCCAGGAGAGAGAGAGAGAGAGATAGAGATAGTCAACTTAATTTGATACCTAGAGCATACCAGCATCTCTCCATCCTCACGTTTCCACGTGAGGATGGGGAGATGCTGGTGTCTACCTGGAGGGAATTCCGAGGATCAACGCCCCCGAGGCCCGGTCCACGACCAGGCCTGCCGGTGGATCAAGGCCTGATCAACGAGGCTGTTACTGCTGGCCGCACGCAATCTAACGTACGAACCACAGCCCGGCTGTTTCGGCACCGACTTTAGGTATCTGTCCAGCTCTGTCTTGAAGACAACCAGGGGTCCACTGGTAATGCCCTTATTGCTGGTGGAAAGCTGTTGAACAGTCTTGGGCCCAGTACACTTATTGCGTTTGCTCTTAATGTACCAGTGACGCCCCTACTTTTCACTGCGGGTATGTTGCATCGCCTGCCAAGTCTTTTGCTTTCGTATGGGGCGATTTCTGTGTGCATATTAGGGACCAATCCCTCCAGAATCTTCCAGGTGTACATTATGATATATCTCTCTCGCCTGCGCTCCAGTGAGTACAGGTCAAGTGCTTCCAGGGGTTTGCAGTAGTTAAGGTATTTGATGGCCCTGGTCCTTCAGTTTTTGCACTAATCTCTTGTATGGAACTGTGTCAAATGTCTTCTTACAGCCCAAGAAAATGCAATCTACCCACCCCTCTCTCTCTCTTGTCTTACTGCTGCCACCCTGTCATAGAACTCCAGTAGGTTTGTGACACAGGATTTCCCGTCCCTGAAACCGTGTTGACTGTTGATAAGCTCATTTCTTTCTAGGTGTTCAACCACCCTTCTAATGATAATCTTCTCCATGACTTTGCAGACTATACATATCAGTGACACTGGTCTATAGTTTAGTGCTTCTTGCCTGTCTTCTTTTGTAAAAATTGGGACTACATTTGCTGCCTTCCATACCTCAGATAGTCGTCCTGTTTCGATAGATATGTTGAATATTGTTGTTAGTGGTACACATAGCACGTCTGCTCCCTCTCTCAGGACCCATGGAGAGATGTTATCCAGCCCCATCGCCTTTGAGGTGTCTAGCTCGCTCAGCAGCCTCTTCACTTCTTCCTCGGTTGTGTGTATTGTGTCCAGCACTTGGTGGTGTACCCAACCTCTCCGTCTTTTTGGAGTCCCTTCTGTCTCCTCTGTGAACACTTCTTTGAATCTCATGTTGAGCTCATATACTTATCAGTCGTTTCTTGTCATCTCTCGTCCTTCCTTTCTTCCTTAGCATGTGTGTGTGTGTGTGTGTGTGTGTGTGTGTGTGTGTGTGTGTGTGTGTGTTAGTTACCATTTGGTCCTAGGCACATGTCGATTAGACACTAGGCCTGTTGTATGTGCATGCGTGTGTATGTCTGTCCGTGTGTGTGTGTGTGTGTGTGTGTGTGTGTGTGTGTGTGTGTGTGTGTGTGTGTGTGTGTGTGTGTGTATGTGTGTATGTGTGTGTATGTGTATGTGTGTGTGTATGTGTGTGTGTGTATGTGTGTGTATGTGTGTGTGTGTGTACTCACCTAGTTGAGGTTGCGGGGGTCGAGTCCGAGCTCCTGGCCCCGCCTCTTCACTGATCGCTACTAGGTCACTCTCCCTGAGCCGTGAGCTTTATCATACCTCTGCTTAAAGCTATGTATGGATCCTGCCTGTGTGTGTGTGTGTGTGTGTGTGTGTGTGTATGTGTACTCACCTAGTTGAGGTTGCAGGGGTCGATTCCAAGCTCCTGGCCCCGCCTCTTCACTGGTCGCTACTAGGTCACTCTCCCTGAACCATGAGCTTTATCGTACCTCTGCTTAAAGCTATGTATGGATCCTGCCTCCACTACATCGCTTCCCAAACTATTCCACTTCCTGACTACTCTGTGGCTGAAGAAATACTTCCTAACATCCCTTTGATTCATCTGTGTCTTTAGCTTCCAACTGTGTCCCCATGTTGCTGTGTCCAGTCTCTGGAACATCCTGTCTTTGTCCACCTTGTCAATTCCTCTCAGTATTTTGTAAGCCGTTATCATGTCCCCCCCTATCTCTCCTGTCCTCCAGTGTCGTCAGGTTGATTTCCCTTAACCTCTCCTCATAGGACATACCTCTTAACTCTGGGACTAGTCTTGTTGCAAACTTTTGCACTTTCTCTAGTTTCTTTACATGCTTGGCTAGGTGTGGGTTCCAAACTGGTGCCGCATACTCCAATATGGGCCTAACGTACACGGTGTACAGGGTCCTGAACGATTCCTTATTAAGATGTTGGAATGCTGTTCTGAGGTTTGCCAGGCGCCCATATGCTGCAGCAGTTATTTGGTTGATGTGCGCTTCAGGAGATGTGCCTGGTGGTATACTCACCCCAAGATCTTTTTCCTTGAGTGATGTTTGTAGTCTCTGGCCCCCTAGACTGTACTCCGTCTGCAGTCTTCTTTGCCCTTCCCCAATCCTCATGACTTTGCACCTGGTGGGATTGAACTCCAGGAGCCAATTGCTGGACCAGGTCTACAGCCTGTCAAGATCCCTTTGTATTTCCGCCTGGTCTTCGATCGAATGAACTCTTCTCATCAACTTCACGTCATCTGCAAACAGTGACACCTCGGAGTTTATTCCTTCCGTCATGTCGTTCACAAATACCAGAAACAGCACTGGTCCTAGGACTGACCCCTGTGGGACCCCGCTGGTCACAGGTGCCCACTCTGACACCTCGCCACGTACCATTACTCGCTGCTGTCTTCCTGACAAGTATTCCCTGATCCATTGCAGTTCCTTCCCTGTTATCCCTGCTTGGTCCTCCAGTTTTTGCACTAATCTCTTGTGTGGTACTGTGTCAAACGCCTTCTTGCAGTCCAAGAAAATGCAATCTACCCACCCCTCTCTCTCTTGTCTTACTGTCACCATGTCATAGAACTCCAGGAGGTTTGTGACACAGGATTTCCCGTCTCTGAAACCATGTTGTCTGCTGGTGATGAGATGATTCCTTTCTAGATGTTCCACCATTCTTCTCCTGACAATCTTTTTCCATGATTTTGCATGCTATACAAGTCAGTGACACTGGTCTGTAGTTTAGTGCTTCATGACTGTCTCCTTTTTTAAAGATTGCGACTACATTTGCTGTCTTCCATGCCTCAGGCAATCTCCCTGTTTCAATAGATGTATTGAATATTGTTGTTAGGGGTACACATAGCGCCTCTGCTCCCTCTCTCAGGACCCATGGAGAGATGTTATCTGGCCCCATTGCCTTTGAGGTATCTAGCTCACTCAGAAGCCTCTTCTTCCTCGGTTGTGTGTACTGTGTCCAGCACATGGTGGTGTACCCCACCTCTCCGTCTTTCTGGAGCCCCTTCTGTCTCCTCTGTGAACACTTCTTTGAATCTCTTGTTGAGTTCCTCACATACTTCACGGTCATTTCTTGTTGTCTCTCCTCCTTCCTTCCTTAGCCTGATTACCTGGTCCTTGACGGTTGTTTTCTTCCTGATGTGGCTGTATAACAGCTTCGGGTCAGATTTGGCTTTTGCTGCTATTGTGATGTAGTCCAGCTGGGCTTGTGAGGTCTCTGGGGAGACCTAATTTAACCAATTATATGGTCACACCTTGCCTTGGCAAACGTCTGTAGCCACGCCCACGTCTGAGGTCTTTTGTTCTTGACGCCTCAGACCTAGGCGTCAGGTCGTACACGTGGTTGTGGAGGGTGCTTGGACCACCATAAAAGCCCAAGGAAGAGCTGAGTAGGGAGACTCGAGCGGAGCTGCTGCTGGGGTGCAGAGCTCCTGAGCAGAGACTTCGAGTGGAGCTGCTGCTGGGGTGCAGGGCTCGGGAGAAGGCTGCTGAAGTCTCTGGAGGAGACTGTTGGAGGCATTGGGCAGAGTACTGGCTTGGCGCATTTCTCGTGCTATATAGGTCTTGGGACCTGTGGCTTAGTTCCTGTAGTGAACTGTCCTCTGTGCTATATTGTAAGTTATATTCATTTTCGTCAAGTTGATTGTATTTCCCTGTCTCACTGCTTATGTGTACCATCCCATTTATCTAAACCACAATAATGTTCTCCTGTTCCCAAATATATTATTGTACAAAGACTTAATAATAAACTGTGTTTGAGTAGAATAGGAATTATTCACTGCCCACCGTTATTTATTCTTTTTTCTTATATTTTATTATGTTTATGTGAGTGAAGAGTGGGCGAGGCATATGTTAGTGAGTAGTGTAGAGTTAATGAGAGTGTCGTGGTGGTCACCACTGACCTGTCATTACCTACCTACCTCCGCTAATCATCTCACTCCTACCACCTCGCCTGCCTCTCCCCTCCCTACGATACCCCCTACTCCCATATTCCCCACTTATATCCGATTCAATCATTACCCCCCTACATGACATGGTGTCTAAGCGGTGGTGGTTCTTATTATTTATATAGTAGGAACCAGTCCCATGTGCCTTATTTTTGACTGCTCGGTTATACTTGTTATGCTACCATTTGCTACCACTTTTTTTTTTCTTGTGTGTGTAAAATCTAAAGTGAATATCTGTATGATATTACAATCCTAGTAACCTTAACTGTCCTTTTTTGACGGTGGGTCTGAATAATTTTTTGGGTGTAATATTATATTTGGTGGAGTTGGTTGTTGGTTTGAGATAAATGGTGGAGAATATCAGTATTTGGGTGAGACTTTTGGGGGAAGCAATTACTGGCCGAAATTGAATATTTACAGAGGAATGAGAAGTCACCCAGCCCGCCTTGGAAGACTTACCCACAACTGTCACCCATTGAAGAGTTGCCTATGATTGCTGTCCACCTGTGCCCAGTCACCCAGCTGATATGCCCAGTCACCCAGCTGATGTGCCCCAGTAGATGTATTGCTGCCTTGGTCTGTCATCCAGTGCAGTGGGTGTCTGTCTGCGTCACCCAGCCTCTGTGACCATCACCCACGGACCGCCAGTTACCCGCAGTTGCCAGGGATGGGTGACCGCACCTGCTGTTGATGACCTGAAGTGACCTCACCTCACCTCGAGCAACTGACCATAGCCTGCTACTGCTGATGTCGGCTGCTGTGATGCTGCTGAGATGCTGTAGCCGTGCTGCTATGCTGTGGCCGTGCTGAGATGCTGTAGCCGTGCTGCAATGCTGTGGCCGTGCTGTGTGCTGCTGTGATGTTGAGATGCTGCGGCCGTGCTGTGATGTTGAGACGCTGCTGCCGTGCTGTGATGCTGGGACCGTGCTGCGATGCTGTAGCCGTGCTGCGATGCTGTGGCCGTGCTGTGTGCTGCTGTGATACGGCCGTGCTATGTGCTGCTGTGATACGGCCGTGCTGTGATGATGGATATGCTGTGGCCGTGCTGTGATGCTGCGATGCTGCCTAGCTCAAGAGGAGATGGCGGTGATGCTGCAGTGGTGTGTGAGGGATTCTGGCTGGTGTGCCAGGACAGGAGAATCTACTATGAAGGAGTTGCCATCCTCGGAGATGTGGAAGGAAGTGAGCCGCGAAGATGGACTCCAGCTGCTGGGACCAGCCTGCTTTCAAGGGCGGTATGGAGGCGTATCCTGCCTTGCTGGTCGACCTGTAGGACCGGTATGCGGGGATGCCCTGCCAGCCATGAGAGACAATTGAGAGTGTGAGATGTCCCCAGCCTACTTTGACTTGCCAGAAGTGTTAGTGTTACCTGTGTGAAATAAGGTGACCTTGAATACGGTCCAGTGATTATGGCCGCCTTGTTTTATGAGGCCAGTGAATCCTAGTAGTGGCATAGGATAATGGAGGGTCTTAGCTGCGATGCCTGCCCTGTCTCGATTTTCAGATGTTGTAGTGTGCATGTGAAGTGTGCCGAAAATGCGACCTTGGTGGTCGTGAAGTGGTCCAGTTGCAGTTACTTGAAAGAATGCAACCCGTTGGAGCAGTTTTCCACGCCATAGAAGCCTAGAGAGGTTTGGCCCAATGGTTAACGTGCGAGGGTGACTAGCATTGGCTAGTGCATTTCTAGTAGAAGTAGGGAAGGCACTGGAGCCCGATATTTAGGTTTAAGGAGAAATGACGGGTAAGGAGGCTTTGCACCAGAAAGCGACTATTATGCTGGCCAACTGCCAGGTGTACTGATTATGCTGCCTTGTGGTAGTTGAGGAGGTTGAGGGAAATATAATTGTATTATGTATAATTTTGTCTTTGTATTGTAATAGATTTAAGGGATTAGGATTAAAATAGTCTAATAACTAGGACAAATTGTCCTAGTTCTCAGATATTTTAAATTGGGGGAGAAATACGCCCGACCAGGCGCAGGTCGACACGTGTTTGGAGGGTGCTTGACCACCTAAAAACCCCAAGGGAGCTGGAGGGGATAGCGGAGCTGCTGGGGGTGCAGAGCCCTGAGCAGAGACTGAGGGGGCTGCCGGGGGGCAGGGCCCGAGAAGGCTGCAAATCTCTGGAGGAACGTTAGGGATTGGGCAGAGTACTGGCTTGGGGATTTGGGGGATAGGTCTTGGGACCCGGGGTTAGTTCCTGAGTGAACTGTCCTTTGGGTATATTTGTTATATTCATTTCGCAAGTTGATTGTATTTCCTGTCTACTGTTTTGTGTACCATCCCATTTATCTAAAAACCCCAAAAGCCCTGTTCCCAAAATATTATTGTACAAAGATTAAAAAAAACGGTTTGGAGAATGGAATATTTCCCACCGTTATTTATTCTTTTTTTTATATTTTATTATGTTTATGTGAGTGAAGAGGGGAATATGTTATGAGGTGTAGAGTTAAAGAGAGTGTCGTTGGTCACCACTGACCGTCATTACCTACCACCCCCAATCATCTCACCCACCACCCGCCTGCCTCTCCTCCCCAGATACCCCTACTCCCATATTCCCACTTATATCCGATTCAATCAACCCCTACATGACACATGTCGTTTAATTGAGTTGGGGCCCCCCCTTCTTATCTGTGCATATTGTTTGGCTCACGACTGCTCTCCTTTTTCCCCCTGGGTCCTTTGCCTTTCATATTTCTTCCATTTCCCCAGCACACTTGGTTTTGCCTCCCGATCTTTTTGGGGGAACCATGGGGATCCTGGCTTTTCTTATTCCTGTTACCTTGGGTACAAAACCCCCTCAGCCCTTGCACATTGTTGCTACATATTCCATCATTCATTAACTGGCTTCCCGAGTTCTCTGTCCCACTGAACCTCATTCAGGAAGTTCCTTCCGTGTATCCCCTTTTCCCGTAGTTTGGGTTTTATTTGTCCTGGCCTTTTCCCGTTTTCCCCCACTTGT
>NC_091310.1:46647857-46674729 GCF_038502225.1 Cherax quadricarinatus | reverse complement strand
TGTGTGTGTGTGTGTGTGTGTGTGTGTGTGTGTGTCGCTCCCGCGGCTAGGACTTAAACTATATCATCTAAATTTGAGATGATAGGAATTATTACATTAAAAATAACTGTTAAGAAAAGCACAGAGTAGTAAAAGTTTTATAAGATTTACCTGCCATCTTATATTTTCCTGAGACGCAACGATAATGTCTGCATTTCTGTCAGTGACAACACTGACCTTGCCAGCTGCTCTGTCAGTGACAACACTGACCTTGCCAGCAGCTCTGTCAGTGACAACACTGACCTTGCCAGCAGCTCTGTCAGTGACAACACTGACCTTGCCAGCAGCTCTGTCAGAGTGGTAACACGGACTTTGTTTCCGGTTCACACTAAACTAGCAAGAAGGACAGTACTTCCTTGGATGGTACCTCTCGGGATGGTACCTCCTGGGATGGTACCTCCCAGGATGGTACCTCTCGGGATGGTACCTCCTGGGATAGTACCTCCCGGGATGGTACCTCTCGGGATAGTACCTCCTGGGATAGTACCTCCTGGGATGGTACCTCTCGGGATGGTACCTCTTGGGATAATGTCGTGTGGGGTTCGGAAGGAGATTGATGGATAAGGTAAACTCACTTGTTGGATGGTAACGCTATATTGTCAGACTGTGGTAATGGGAGATGGAGGGAGCCCAGCCTGCCGTGTTCTGCCTTCTTCTATGCCTATGCGTCGACTGAGAGGTAGGCAGCTTGTCTCACTGACTCATGCTGTATCCCGTGACGTCATACAGTCACTCGGCCTAGGGATCTTCTATATAAAGCACATGGATGGTACTATGATACGCTATACAACACATATAAGGGGATCAGCAACTATGCTGACAATAATACCTCCCGGGATGGTACCTCTCGGGATGGTACCTCCTGGGATGGTACCTCCCGGGATGGTACCTCTCGGGATGGTACCTCCTGGGATAGTACCTCCAGGGATGGTACCTCTCGGGATGGTACCTCCTGGGATAATACCTCCTGGGATGGTACCTCTCGGGGTGGTACCTCCTGGAATAGTACCTCCCGGGATAGTACCTCCTGGGATGGTATCTCCCGGGATGGTACCTCACGGGATAGTACCTCCCGGGATGGTACCTCCTGGGATGGTACCTCCCGGGATAGTACCTCCCGGGATAGTACCTCCCGGGAAGGTACCTCCCGGGATGGTACCTCCCGGGATGGTACCTCCTGGGATGGTACCTCCCAGGATAGTACCTCCCGGGATGGTACCTCACGGGATAGTACCTCCCGGGATGGTACCTTCCGGGATGGTACCTCCCAGGATAGTACCTCCCAGGATAGTACCTCCCGGGATAGTACCTCCTGGGATGGTACCTCACGGGATGGTACATCTCAGGATGGTTGGTGTCACTTGTACAACCTGCACAAGTGACACATTGTACAAGTAACAGAGAACAATAAACTATAATAAACTGAACAAGCTGACCTGTCCATGACATGAACGTGTGAGAGCAGGTCATGACATGAACCTGTGAGAGCAGGTCATGACATGAACCTGTGAGAGCAGGTCATGACATGAACGTGTGAGAGCAGGTCATGACATGAACGTGTGAGAGCAGGTCATGACATGAATGTGTGAGATCAGGTCATGATATGAATGTGTGAGATCAGGTATGACATGAACGTGTGAGATCAGGTCATGACATGAACGTGTGAGATCAGGTCATGACATGAACGTGTGAGATCAGGTCATGACATGAATGTGTCAGATCAGGTCATGACATGAACGTGTGAGATCAGGTCATGACATGAATGTGTGAGATCAGGTCATGACATGAACGTGTGAGATCAGGTCATGACATGAACGTGTGAGATCAGGTCATGACATGAACGTGTGAGATCAGGTCATGACATGAACGTGTGAGATCAGGTCATGACATGAACGTGTGAGATCAGGTCATGACATGAACGTGAGAGCAGGTCATGACATGAACATGTGAGAGCAGGTCATGACATGAACCTGTGGGAGCAAGTCATGACATGAACGTGAGAGCAGGTCATGACATGAACATGTGAGAGCAGGTCATGACATGAATATGTGAGAGCAGGTCATGACATGAACGTGTGAGATCAGGTCATGACATGAACGTGTGAGATCAGGTCATGACATGAACGTGTGA
Organism: Cherax quadricarinatus; assembly: GCF_038502225.1. NCBI lineage: Eukaryota > Metazoa > Arthropoda > Malacostraca > Decapoda > Parastacidae > Cherax > Cherax quadricarinatus. The sequence continues at coordinate 46,672,560 of NC_091310.1, read as the reverse complement.
GATCAGGTCATGACATGAATGTGTCAGATCAGGTCATGACATGAACGTGTGAGATCAGGTCATGACATGAATGTGTGAGATCAGGTCATGACATGAACGTGTGAGATCAGGTCATGACATGAACGTGTGAGATCAGGTCATGACATGAACGTGTGAGATCAGGTCATGACATGAACGTGTGAGATCAGGTCATGACATGAACGTGTGAGATCAGGTCATGACATGAACGTGAGAGCAGGTCATGACATGAACATGTGAGAGCAGGTCATGACATGAACGTGAGAGCAGGTCATGACATGAACATGTGAGAGCAGGTCATGACATGAACCTGTGGGAGCAAGTCATGACATGAAGGGCCTGACCCCGAAACCCCTGGAGCAGGTCATGACGAAACGTGGAAGGGAGGTCATGACATGGAAACCCGTGGGGCAGGTCATGACATGGAAACTGTGAGAGCAGGTCATGACCGGGGCCGGGAGCAGGTCATGACATGAACGTGTGAGAGCAGGTCATGTCAGGTTGACCCCAGGTGAGGTGATGGGAGGTTTCGCCCTGAGGGCTAAGCCCGTAAAAACCCTTTGGGCACCTCCCCCTCCCCTGCCCCTCTTTCCCCCCTCCTGCTGCTCCCCCCTCCTCCCTGCCCCGCTCCTCCTCCTGCTCGCTGCTCCACCTTTCTCCTGCTCCTCCTGCCTTTTGCTGCCCCTCCTCCTTTCCATGCTGCCCTGGGCCCCGCTGCTCCACCCTGCTCCAGTTCCCCGCTCCCCCCCCTGCCCTGCTGCTCCCCGCCGCTCCCCCCTGCTCCCCCTGCCCCCCTCCTGCCGCCGGGCCCCCCCCGCCCTGCCGCTCCACCTGCCCTCCCCCTCCCGCTTCTCCCTCCTGCCCCTCCTGCTGCCCTGCCCTGCTGCCCCTCCTCCTCCCAATGCTGCTGCTCCGAAATTTTTCCCCCCTGCTTCTGCTCCTCCTGCCCCCTCCCTCCTCTTCTGCTCCTCCTGCCCTGCTGCCCCCCGCTCCGCCCCCCCTCCTGCCCGCTCCCCTGCCCTCTGCTCCCACCTGCTCCTGCTTTGCCCCTCCTGCCCTGCGCCCCCCCCTCCTGCTCCACCTGCTCCCTCCCCTCCTCCGCTGCTCCCCCTGCTCCCGGGTTCTCCTGCTTCTGGTCCTCCCCCCTGGGGTCCCCCCCCTTTCTCCTCCCGGGTCCAACTGCCCCCTGCCCCTCCTGGGGGCTCCCCTGCCCCTGCTCCTGCTGCTCCTGCCCGCTGCCCCTCCTGCTGCTGCTCCCCCCCTGCCCTGCTCCTCCTGCTGCTGCTGCCCTCCTGCTCCCGCTGCTCCACCCTTTCCCGCTCCTCCTCCTCCTGCTCCTCCTCCCCCCCTCCCTTCCCCCGTCCCCCTCCCCCCCCGCTCCCCAAACTGTCTCCAACCCCCCTTCCTCCCTGTCCAAACCCCCCCCCCCTTGTCCGCTTGTCCGCGTTTCGTAAACCGGGTTGCTCCCCTTCCCGCCCCTCTTTCGCTTCCTTTCTTTTCTGGCCGCTGTGCTTCCCGCTTGCCGCGCTCCCCCGCCGGGTGCTCCGCTGCCCCGCTTCCTTGTCCTGGCCCCCGGCCCCCTTTTCCGTTCGCGGGCCCCCTTTTCTGCCGCCCCCTCCTCCCGTTCCGCCGCGCGCTGTCCTCCTCCTCCCCCTCCTCCTGCCCCTCCTGTGTCCCCCTTTTCCTGCCCCCCCCCCCCCCCCTGCCCCCCGCGCCGTGCCCCCTGCCCCCCTCCTCCCCTGCCCCCCTTTTCCTGCCCCCCCCCCCGCTTCCCTCCTCTGCCCCCCCTTCTTTCCTTTCCGTTCCAAAAAACCTCTGTGCCCCCCTTTCCCCCGTTCCAAATTTTGCCCCCCCCCCCTCCAAAAAATTTTCCCCCCCTTTGTCTCCAAAAACCCCCTGCCTCCTCCCCCCTTTTCCCCCCCTGTCCCCCTCCCCTGCTGCTCTGTGCTGGCTCCCCTCCCCTTTCCCCCCTTTCTGCGCTGCTCCCCCCCCGCTTTTCCCTCCGCCCTGTCGCCCCCCCCCCCCTTCCGCCCTTGTCGCGCCCGGGTCCGCCCTTTGGCCGCGGCTGTCCCTCCTCCCGCCCCGGCCGTGCGCGCGCCCTTTCCCCCTGTTTTCCCCCCTTTTCCCCCCGTCCAAATTGTTCCCCCCCTCCCCCGGGTCCTGTCCTTTCCTTGCTATCCCCCCGTCCATCCGCGTCTCCTCCCCCGGGTCCCCCCGCCCCCCTGCCCCCCCCCTGCCCCCCCGGGCCCTTTCCCCCTGTTCCCGCCGCCAGCCGGGTCCCCGCTCCCAAATCCCGGGTGCTGTGGGCCCCTTTGCGCTGCTGTTTGGCCGGCCGCCGCCGTTTGGGCCCGCTCCCCGTTGCCGCCGCTTTTCCCCCGCGGGGCCGGGGCGCTGTTCCCCCGGGCCCCCTTTTCGCTCCCCCTTTTCCCGCCGCCGCGCGCCCCGCCGCCGCGCCCCTGCCCCGGGGGCGCCCGCCGCCCGGCCGCTCTGCGCCCGCGCGGGCCGCGCCTCGCCCCGCGCGCCGCGCTGCTGCTGCTGCTCCTGCTGCTGCTGCTGCTGCTCCTGCTGCTGCTGCTCCTGCTGCTGCTGCTCTTCCTCCTGGCCTACATTGCTGGTTTACACAACCTGTTTACGCAGTGTGGAAAATAAAGGTGCGAGTCATGACTTTATTTAGGTGGGGCTGTTGTTGTTGTTGTCAGTGAGTCCAGGTGTTAGGGCAGACGTGTGGCGGCAGCAGCAGCAGCAGCAGTAGGTGGGCAGCAGCCTGGCAGCAGCAGCAGGTGGGCAGCCTGGCAGCCCTCAGCCACCACTGCATGTTGACATGCCACTGATCTTAAAGGGATCACACTTAAGACACTGCCTCGTGGCCACCTGTCCTCCACCTAGCGAATTATAGGGACTATCAGGCACTCGTGGCCACCTGTCCTCCACCTAGCGAATTATAGGGACTATGAGGCACTCGTGGCCACCTGTCCTCCACCTAGCGAATTATAGGGACTATCAGGCACTCGTGGCCACCTGCCCTCCACCTAGCGAATTATAGGGACTATCAGGCACTCGTGGCCACCTGCCCTCCACCTAGCGAATTATAGGGACTATGAGGCACTCGTGGCCACCTGTCCTCCACCTAGCGAATTATAGGGACTATCAGGCACTCGTGGCCACCTGTCCTCCACCTAGCGAATTATAGGGACTATCAGGCACTCGTGGCCACCTGCCCTCCACCTAGCGAATTATAGGGACTATGAGGCACTCGTGGCCACCTGTCCTCCACCTAGCGAATTATAGGGACTATGAGGCACTCGTGGCCACCTGCCCTCCACCTAGCGAATTATAGGGACTATGAGGCACTCGTGGCCACCTGTCCTCCACCTAGCGAATTATAGGGACTATCAGGCACTCGTGGCCACCTGCCCTCCACCTAGCGAATTATAGGGACTATCAGGCACTCGTGGCCACCTGTCCTCCACCTAGCGAATTATAGGGACTATGAGGCACTCGTGGCCACCTGCCCTCCACCTAGCGAATTATAGGGACTATCAGGCACTCGTGGCCACCTGTCCTCCACCTAGCGAATTATAGGGACTATGAGGCACTCGTGGCCACCTGCCCTCCACCTAGTGAATTATAGGGACTATCAGGCACTCGTAGCCACCTGCCCTCCACCTAGCGAATTATAGGGACTATCAGGCACTCGTGGCCACCTGTCCTCCACCTAGCGAATTATAGGGACTATGAGGCACTCGTGGCCACCTGTCCTCCACCTAGCGAATTATAGGGACTATGAGGCACTCGTGGCCACCTGTCCTCCACCTAGCGAATTATAGGGACTATGAGGCACTCGTGGCCACCTGTCCTCCACCTAGTGAATTATAGGGACTATCAGGCACTCGTAGCCACCTGCCCTCCACCTAGCGAATTATAGGGACTATCAGGCACTCGTGGCCACCTGTCCTCCACCTAGCGAATTATAGGGACTATGAGGCACTCGTGGCCACCTGTCCTCCACCTAGCGAATTATAGGGACTATGAGGCACTCGTGGCCACTTGTCCTCCACCTAGCGAATTATAGGGACTATGAGGCACTCGTGGCCACCTGTCCTCCACCTAGCGAATTATAGGGACTATCAGGCACTCGTGGCCACCTGTCCTCCACCTAGCGAATTATAGGGACTATGAGGCACTCGTGGCCACCTGTCCTCCACCTAGCGAATTATAGGGACTATCAGGCACTCGTGGCCACCTGTCCTCCACCTAGCGAATTATAGGGACTATCAGGCACTCGTGGCCACCTGCCCTCCACCTAGCGAATTATAGGGACTATCAGGCACTCGTGGCCACCTGTCCTCCACCTAGCGAATTATAGGGACTATGAGGCACTCGTGGCCACCTGTCCTCCACCTAGCGAATTATAGGGACTATGAGGCACTCGTGGCCACCTGCCCTCCACCTAGCGAATTATAGGGACTATGAGGCACTCGTGGCCACCTGTCCTCCACCTAGCGAATTATAGGGACTATCAGGCACTCGTGGCCACCTGCCCTCCACCTAGCGAATTATAGGGACTATCAGGCACTCGTGGCCACCTGTCCTCCACCTAGCGAATTATAGGGACTATGAGGCACTCGTGGCCACCTGTCCTCCACCTAGCGAATTATAGGGACTATCAGGCACTCGTGGCCACCTGTCCTCCACCTAGCGAATTATAGGGACTATGAGGCACTCGTGGCCACCTGTCCTCCACCTAGAGAATTATAGGGACTATCAGGCACTCGTAGCCACCTGCCCTCCACCTAGCGAATTATAGGGACTATCAGGCACTCGTGGCCACCTGTCCTCCACCTAGCGAATTATAGGGACTATGAGGCACTCGTGGCCACCTGTCCTCCACCTAGCGAATTATAGGGACTATGAGGCACTCGTGGCCACCTGTCCTCCACCTAGCGAATTATAGGGACTATGAGGCACTCGTGGCCACCTGTCCTCCACCTAGCGAATTATAGGGACTATCAGGCACTCGTGGCCACCTGTCCTCCACCTAGCGAATTATAGGGACTATGAGGCACTCGTGGCCACCTGTCCTCCACCTAGCGAATTATAGGGACTATGAGGCACTCGTGGCCACCTGTCCTCCACCTAGCGAATTATAGGGACTATCAGGCACTCGTGGCCACCTGTCCTCCACCTAGCGAATTATAGGGACTATGAGGCACTCGTGGCCACCTGTCCTCCACCTAGCGAATTATAGGGACTATCAGGCACTCGTGGCCACCTGTCCTCCACCTAGCGAATTATAGGAACTATCAGGCACTCGTGGCCACCTGCCCTCCACCTAGCGAATTATAGGGACTATCAGGCACTCGTGGCCACCTGTCCTCCACCTAGCGAATTATAGGGACTATGAGGCACTCGTGGCCACCTGTCCTCCACCTAGCGAATTATAGGGACTATGAGGCACTCGTGGCCACCTGTCCTCCACCTAGCGAATTATAGGGACTATGAGGCACTCGTGGCCACCTGTCCTCCACCTAGCGAATTATAGGGACTATCAGGCACTCGTGGCCACCTGCCCTCCACCTAGCGAATTATAGGGACTATCAGGCACTCGTGGCCACCTGTCCTCCACCTAGCGAATTATAGGGACTATGAGGCACTCGTGGCCACCTGTCCTCCACCTAGCGAATTATAGGGACTATCAGGCACTCGTGGCCACCTGTCCTCCACCTAGCGAATTATAGGGACTATCAGGCACTCGTGGCCACCTGTCCTCCACCTAGCGAATTATAGGGACTATCAGACACTGCCTCGTGGCCACCTGTCCTCCACCTAGCGAATTATAGGGACTATCAGGCACTCGTGGCCACCTGTCCTCCACCTAGCGAATTATAGGGACTATCAGGCACTCGTGGCCACCTGTCCTCCACCTAGCGAATTATAGGGACTATGAGGCACTCGTGGCCACCTGTCCTCCACCTAGCGAATTATAGGGACTATGAGGCACTCGTGGCCACCTGTCCTCCACCTAGCGAATTATAGGGACTATCAGGCACTCGTGGCCACCTGTCCTCCACCTAGCGAATTATAGGGACTATGAGGCACTCGTGGCCACCTGTCCTCCACCTAGCGAATTATAGGGACTATCAGGCACTCGTGGCCACCTGCCCTCCACCTAGCGAATTATAGGGACTATGAGGCACTCGTGGCCACCTGTCCTCCACCTAGCGAATTATAGGGACTATCAGGCACTCGTGGCCACCTGCCCTCCACCTAGCGAATTATAGGGACTATGAGGCACTCGTGGCCACCTGTCCTCCACCTAGCGAATTATAGGGACTATCAGGCACTCGTGGCCACCTGTCCTCCACCTAGCGAATTATAGGGACTATCAGGCACTCGTCTAGATCACTGGGAGTAACAACCAGTAGTTTAGAATATTGGATCTAGTACACAATCGTCTAGATTAAGTCACATCTTTTACCTAAACTGTTATTTTTTTCAGTAAACTGATGCACTGGTAAAGCATTTACAATAATCCAACATGTGGATAATAATCCAACATGTGGATAATAATCCAACATGTGGATAATAATCCAACATGTGGATAATAATCCAACATGTGGATAATAATCCAACATGTGGATAATAATCCAACATGTGGATAATAATCCAACATGTGGATAATAATCCAACATGTGGATAATAATCCAACATGTGGATAATAATCCAACATGTGGATAATAATCCAACATGTGGATAATAATCCAACATGTGGATAATAATCCAACATGTGGATAATAATCCAACATGTGGATAATAATCCAACACGTGGATAATAATCCAACATGTGGATAATAATCCAACATGTGGATAATAATTCAGCATGTGGATAATAATTTACCTCCCGGTTAATTTTTTTTCCACTTCTTAGATTAAAACACTTTTCGACTAAAACTGTTAAATACTCCACCTTAAACCTTGCCAGCACTAGACACAACATTAGCCTGACCCTGCCAGCACTAGACACAACATTAGCCTGACCCTGCCAGCACTAGACACAACATTAGCCTGACCCTGCCAGCACTAGACACAACATTAGCCTGACCCTGCCAGCACTAGACACAACATTAGCCTGACCCTGCCAGCACTAGACACAACATTAGCCTGACCCTGCCAGCACTAGACACAACATTAGCCTGACCCTGCCAGCACTAGACACAACATTAGCCTGACCCTGCCAGCACTAGACACATTAGCCTGACCTTGCCAGCACTAGACACAACATTAGCCTGACCTTGCCAGCACTAGACACAACATTAGCCTGACCCTTCCAGCACTAGACACAAGTTTAGCCTGACCCTGCCAGCACTAGACACAACATTAGCCTGACCCTGCCAGCACTAGACACAACATTAGCCTGACCCTGCCAGCACTAGACACAACATTAGCCTGACCCTGCCAGCACTAGACACAACATTAGCCTGACCCTGCCAGCACTAGACACAACATTAGCCTGACCCTGCCAGCACTAGACACAACATTAGCCTGACCCTGCCAGCACTAGACACAACATTAGCCTGACCCTGCCAGCACTAGATACAACATTAGCCTGACCCTGCTAGCACTAGACACAACATTAGCCTGACCTTGCCAGCACTAGACACAACATTAGCCTGACCCTGCCAGCACTAGACACATTAGCCTGACCCTGCCAGCACTAGACACAACATTAGCCTGACCCTGCCAGCACTAGACACAACATTAGCCTGGCCTTGCCAGCACTAGACACATTAGCCTGACCTTGCCAGCACTAGACACAACATTAGCCTGACCCTGCCAGCACTAGACACAACTTTAGCCTGACCCTGCCAGCACTAGACACAACATTATCCTGACCCTGCCAGCACTAGACACAACATTAGCCTGACCCTGCCAGCACTAGACACAACATTAGCCTGACCCTGCCAGCACTAGATACAACATTAGCCTGACCCTGCTAGCACTAGACACAACATTATCCTGACCCTGCCAGCACTAGACACAACATTAGCCTGACCTTGCCAGCACTAGACACAACATTAGCCTGACCTTGCCAGCACTAGACACAACATTAGCCTGACCCTGCCAGCACTAGACACAACATTAGCCTGACCTTGCCAGTACTAGACACAACATTAGCCTGACCTTGCCAGCACTAGACACAACATTAGTCTGACCCTGCCAGCACTAGACACATTAGCCTGACCTTGCCAGCACTAGACACAACATTAGCCTGACCTTGCCAGCACTAGACACAACATTAGCCTGACCCCGCCAGCACTAGACACAACATTAGCCTGACCCTGCTAGCACTAGACACAACATTACCCTGACCCTGCCAGCACTAGACACAACATTAGCCTGACCCTGCCAGCACTAGACACAACATTAGCCTGACCTTGCCAGCACTAGACACATTAGCCTGACCTTGCCAGCACTAGACACATTAGCCTGACCCTGCCAGCACTAGACACATCATTAGCCTGGCCCTGCCAGTACTAGACACAACATTAGCCTGACCCTGCCAGCACTAGACACAACATTAGCCTGACCCTGCCAGCACTAGACACAACATTAGCCTGACCCTGCCAGCACTAGACACAACATTAGCCTGACCTTGCCAGCACTAGACACAACATTAGCCTGACCCTGCCAGCACTAGACACAACATTAGCCTGACCCTGCCAGCACTAGACACATCATTAGCCTGGCCCTGCCAGCACTAGACACAACATTAGCCTGACCCTGCCAGCACTAGACACATTAGCCTGACCTTGCCAGCACTAGACACATTAGCCTGACCCTGCCAGCACTAGACACATCATTAGCCTGGCCCTGCCAGTACTAGACACAACATTAGCCTCACTCTGCCAGTACTAGACACAACATTATCCTCACTCTGCCAGCACCAGACACAACATTAGCCTCACTCTGCCAGCACTAGACACAACATTAGCCTGACCTTGCCAGCACTAGACACAACATTAGCCTGACCCTGCCAGCACTAGACACAACATTAGCCTGACCCTGCCAGCACTAGACACATCATTAGCCTGGCCCTGCCAGCACTAGACACAACATTAGCCTGACCCTGCCAGCACTAGACACAACATTAGCCTGACCCTGCCAGCACTAGACACAACATTAGCCTGACCCTGCCAGCACTAGACACATCATTAGCCTGGCCCTGCCAGTACTAGACACAACATTAGCCTGACCCTGCCAGCACTAGACACATCATTAGCCTGGCCCTGCCAGTACTAGACACAACATTAGCCTGACCCTGCCAGCACTAGACACATCATTAGCCTGGCCCTGCCAGTACTAGACACAACATTAGCCTGACCCTGCCAGCACTAGACACAACATTAGCCTGACCCTGCCAGCACTAGACACATCATTAGCCTGGCCCTGCCAGTACTAGACACAACATTAGCCTGACCCTGCCAGCACTAGACACATCATTAGCCTGGCCCTGCCAGTACTAGACACAACATTAGCCTCACTCTGCCAGTACTAGACACAACATTAGCCTCACCCTGCCAGTACTAGACAACATTAGCCTCACCCTGCCAGTACTAGACAACATTAGCCTCACTCTGCCAGTACTAGACACAACATTAGCCTCACTCTGCCAGCACTAGACACAACATTAGCCTCACCCTGCCAGTGCTAGACACAACATTAGCCTGGCCCTGCCAGTACTAGACACAACATTAGCCTCACCCTGCCAGTACTAGACAACATTAGCCTCACCCTGCCGGCACTAGACACAACATTAGCCTCACCCTGCCAGCATCACCTCATCTTTATCCAACTCTGGATTATCTTCGGTTATCCTAGGTTCAGTCTCAGTTATCAGCTATGCATGTCTGTCTGTCCACAACATCTATTGTGCGCGCTCAAAACCACTGCAAAAAAAAAATTGCAAAAAATAACAATCCTCTTAAGCCATTCTTAGTTTAAGAGGACTGACTCCCTGGGCAGCCCTGGGCAGCCCTGGGCAACCTTGCACCCCAGTGAGTCAGCCCTGGGCAGCCCTGGGGACCTACAGCTGCAGGTGGAGACCTGAGAGTTGTGATCCTGACCTTCATGACCTCACCACAACTCGTCGAAACATGTGAGGGAGAAGTGGGAGTGGGAGGAAAGGAGAAGAATTGGGAGGGTAGGAGGGAAGGGGAGAGGGAGGGAAGGAAGAGATGAAAGGGATGAGTCAGCTCATCCCTGATGTGTCAGCTCAGTGTAATTAACAGCATCACTGTGACGAGGCTAGTTAGTTGTATCTGTTAACTAGGTTAAAGTTCCATTATCATCGCGCGATACTGCAAGGCCTTTACGTGAAGTAATGAACGTGTGTTGCTCGGTTAACTAACTTGGCAACACTATCATAGTCGAAAATTAGACACATGTGCAATATCTGGGTATCTATATTGTAGACGTTTTGCCATCCAATAGCTTCATCAACACAAATTCAAGGACATAATTGAAAGACAGAACTATATACAAAGAGGTTGCATGTGGGGGTAAGAGGAGGGGATAAATGATGGGAAGGGAAGAAGGTTGATAGGCAGATAGAGAGGGAGAAGAGTGATTCTTACTCAGAGGTTGATGGAGTGTATCTTTGGTTACTCAGAAGTTGTGATGAATGGTTTTGAAAACCGACAAGTTGAAGAATTGAGACACTTATGCAACATATGGGAATCTTTATTGAAGAAACGTTTCGCCACACAGTGGCTTCATCAGTCCAATACAAAGTAGAAGTGGGTAAGGAGAGGAGAAGTTTGAAGTAATCAGTCCCTCAACCTGGAATCGATGTGTTCAGTCCATCACTCTTGTAGGAAGTGCAGCATAGGGCCAGAGAGGTGGTTTATATACTGCGGTGAGATGAGTTGAAGCAGGAGGAGGCGGGATCACAGTGGGACTTGCCACTAGTGTAAGCAGGTCGTCGTACAAAGACTTCAACGCTTGCCCAACCTATGTACGACGACCTACTTACACTAGTGGCAGGTCCCACTGTGATCCCGCCTCCTCCTGCTTCAACTCATCTGACCGCAGTATATAAACCACCTCTCTGGCCCTATGCTGCACTTCCTACAAGAGTGATGGACTGAACACATCGATTCCAGGTTGAGGGACTGATTACTTCAAACTTCTCCTCTCCTTACCCACTTCTACTTTGTATTGGACTGATGAAGCCACTGTGTGGGGAAACGTTTCTTCAATAAAGATTCCCATATGTTGCATAAGTGTCTCAATTCTTCAACTCAGAAGTTGATGAAGTGTATCTTTGGTTACTCAGAAGTTGATGGAGTGTATCTTTGGTTACTCAGAAGTTGATACTATGGTAGAACAGAAGTCACGTGTTCTCCTCCTGTGATTGATTACACATATATTCTGAAAACAACTACTACTAAGAGCTGAAAGGTGAGGTTCAATGAAGAAACTACTGTCCAAACAACCATTCTTTCACTGTTTTGCAGGACCATTGTGATTCACAATGTGATTCACAATGTGATTCACAATGATCCGCCCACTGGAGACTCGATGAAAACTACTACTGAAGACAAAAATGGTCTTGTTAAAGATTCTCAGACTAAATTTATGGACAAGACCTATTTGCAACAAAGATAAAAAGAAGCAGATGGAATGATTTCCTGGGGTGGGATGGAGGATATAATTAGCAGATTAGGAAACATTAAGTATGATAATGGGAGAAACCTTATAATTTACCTCAATGCTAGAGGCAATGATGTTGGAAACTGTAAGAGAGAGGACCTGCTGACTAGGTACAAGACAGTAATAACTGTAATTAGGACGAAGGGACGGATCCTTGTTACATACTGCGATGGAATGGACTTGACAAAGAATGGTAGGCCAGAGAAATGGTGCTATTTGCTTGCTTGACTTGTAGTAAAAGGACATAACAGTACCATTCAATAATGACTGGGACCATGCCAGGGATGGGTGCAGCTACCTAGGACAGGGGTGGCATCACTGGCTAGTTCAGTGGTGAGAGTTGCTGCTGCAGTGTACTGGACTTTAACCCAAAGAAACTTAGAGATGTAGGTGTGTATGGGAAAAGACAAGAATGACTGATGAAGAGTGAATGTGGAATGGACAACATATTTGCAATTTAAGGTTTTAACTATAAACACTATACTGGCAATGTATGAGGTTGGAACTGCATATAAATGGTCAATAGAATTTATAAATATAATGACCTTTTTTCGTATACAAGTGAAGTGACATAGGTAAGAGAAGACAACACATCATCAATAGTAGGTGGCCTGGTGGCCCGGTGGCCAAAGCTCCCACTTCACACACGGTGGGCCCGGGTTCCATTCCCGGCGGGTGGAAACATTTCGACACGTTTCCATACACTTGTTGTCTTGTTCACCTAGCAGCAAATAGGTACCTGGGTATTAGTCAACTGGTGTGTGTCGCATCCTGGGGGACAAGATTAAGGACCACAATGGAAATAAGTTAGACAGTCCTCGATGACGCACTGACTTTCTTGGGTTATCCTGGGTGGCTAACCCTCCGGGGTTAAAAATCCGAACGAAATCTTATGTTATCTTAACAGAAAGAAATTTTCAACATACACTACACCCATGTGAAAAGACTGACCATTTTCTGTTAGTGGAAGTAACATCTGGTGTTTGATATGACTTGGATAATAAAAGTGAAACAAAGAGGAACGACTACGATATAAGACAATACACTATATTAAGACTATATAGGAAATAATATTAAAGGGACCAATATAAATAATTTTTACAAAGAGTTCTGAAACATATATGAAAATTAAATCAAAGAGCTAATGAAGAATGAGTTAATGGAAGACGATAGAGAAGTATAAAAAGAAGGAACGAAAATGGCCACTCAAGAAACTTGCCAGAAATTCAACCACACCTGAAATAAATGTACAAATGTAAGAGAGAAGGAAAGAAACTTTGAAAAAATAGCAGATAAGAGCAAGTTACTGTAGAATCAAACTTAAAGTTTATGGAAAAGTAAAGTAAACGTTTGTGGAAAAAAATATAAAAATTAAACAAGGACAAATTCACTGAAATTGAGAAGGAAATATGTGAGGTATTAAGAGTGAGGCTTCACACTCTTTACTAAACAACATATTTTAAATCTAAAAAAAAAATACAAACACATAGTCGAAATAGATGATATCGAAATAGCGAAAGAGGAAATAAAAAAATATTACTCCCGAATACTGACAAAATATGACTGGGGACCAGAAGAGACACCATCACTGGGCTTCTCAACAATGTGCAGAACAATTATGCTCTTCACTTTGGATTGTTTTTTAGGATTTCACAACAAGAAATAAACTGGCAGGAAGAAGGATGCTGGTACACACTGTGTCAATATTACCCTTAAACTGTCCGAACGTAGATCTACGTCTGGACAGTTTAAGAGTTAAGAAAAAATGAGACAGGTGAGTTACACTGACAAGTGATGTAACAATATCGAAAACTTTATTAAAGTAAAACAAACAAAGTACACAAAGACCAGTAAACTCAGATATTATATATAAACTTACCTGGTTACCTGGAGGTTACCTGGAGGTTACCTGGAGGTTATTCCAGGGATCAACGCCCCCGCGGCCCGGTCCATGACCAGGCCTCCCGGTGGATCAGGCCCTGATGAACTGTATTAAGCTTTTACAATAGTCACAGTGAAAAGCTATGTTCTCCAAGGCACAGTACTCGCCACCATCTTTTTTCCTAATCCTCATATTTGACACAGAAAGATAAATCATATTATGGTATTATACTGTGCAGACTATACTAGAGTACCTGTGAGTATGTCATCCACTCAGGACACTGTGAATCTCAAAGTAGATATAAATTTAGTCTTCCAGAGGCAGGAGATAACAATATGATGTTCAGTGAGAACAGATATCAGTTACTCCATTATGGAAAACTTTAGACCAAAAATTAGAATGGAGTAATAACTAATTGTAACCATGCCACAAAGCGGACAACTACAGTGAAGGACTTGACAGCAATAATGTGGGAGGATCTTCCCTTCAAGGATCACAACACTGCCATTATCACAACCTCGAGGAAAATGATAAGACTGATAATGAGAACCTTCAAAACAAGGTATGCCAAGCCAATGATGATCCTCTTACGTCACTTGTTTTCGCTAGGTTGGAATAATGCTGTGCATCAACAGCCACTTTTAAGGAAGGAGTAACTGCTTACCTTATACGTGCAAAGTAAATAACTTTAGTTACTGGGAACTTCTGAAGTTCCTTTTGAAATGTACTCCATGGAATGCTGGAGAGAAAAATATATCATAATTTAAACCTGGAAAATCCTAGAGGAAATGGTCCCAAATCTGCACAAAGAAATAGCTACCTATGAAAGCAATAGGCTCTTCAGACGCTGTAACGTCCCCACAATAAAAAACAGAGGTACCATGAATACCACTAAGTGTAAGGGATCCAAGACTATTCAGTAGCTTCCCATCATACATAAGGGGCATTACCTATAAACCAACTGTTGTCTTCACGAGAGAGCTGGATAAGTTTCTAAAGTCAGTTCCTGATCAGCCGGGCTGTGGTTCATACAGTGGACTGTGTATGGCCAGCAGTAACACCCTGGTTGATCAAGCTCTGATCTACCGAAAGGTCTGATCATGGACCCCTAACAACCTCCAGGTAGACCATTATTGCTTTGTTCCTATAACTAGTGCCAGTTTAAAACAAAATAAGCAAATTGGTAATTACACACACACACACACCGAGCATGTCTCCGGAAGCACTGAAAATAGCGTTCCGATACCTTAGTAAGGAATCGTTCAAGACACTGTACACTGTGTACGTCAGGTCCATACTGGAGTATGCAGCACCAGTTTGGAACCTATACTTGATCAAGAAAGTCAAGAAATTAGAGAAAGTGCAAAGGTTTGCAGCAAGGTTAGTTCCAGAGAAAGGTTGAAGGAAATCGGACTGACGACACTGGAGGACAGGAGGGTTAGGGGAGACATGATAACAACACACAAAATACTGAGTGGAACAGACAAGGTGGACAGAGACAGGATGTTCCAGAGATGGGACACAGAAACAAGGGGTTACAATTGGAAGTTGAAGACCTAGATGAGTCAAAGGGATGTAGGAAGTATTTTTTCAGTCATAGAGTAGTTAAGAAGTGGAATAGCCTAGCAAGTGAGGTAGTGGAGGCAGGAACCATACATAGCTTAAAGATGAGGTATGTTAAAGCTCATGGAGCAGGGAGAGAGAGGACCTAGTAGCACTCAGTGAAGAGGCAGGGCCAGGAGCTGAGTCTCGACCCCTGCAATCACAATTAGGTGAGTACACACACACACACACACACACACACACACACACACACACACACACACACACACACACACACACACTCACACACGAGATTAGTGCAGAAGCTGGAGGATCAGGCGCATGTAAAAGGGAGGGCACTGCAATGGATAAGGGAATACCTGACAGGGAGGCAGCAACGAGTCATGGTACGTGAAGAGGTATCACAGTGGGTGCCTGTTACGAGCGGGGTCCCACAGGGGTCAGTTCTAGGACCAGTGCTATTTTTGATATATGTGAACGACATGATAGAAGGAATAGACTCTGAAGTGTCCCTGTTCGCAGATGATGTGAAGTTGATGAGAAGAATTAAATCGGACGAGGATGAGGCAGGACTGCAAAGAGACCTGGACAGGCTGGACATGTGGTCCAGTAACTGGCTTCTCGAATTCAATCCAGCCAAATGCAAAGTCATGAAGATTAGGGAGGGGCAAAGAAGACCGCAGACAGAGTATAGGCTAGGTGGACAAAGACTACAGACCTCACTCAGGGAGAAAGACCTTGGGGTGACCATAACACCGAGCACATCATCGGAGGCACACATCAACCAAATAACTGCTGCAGCATACGGGCGCCTGGCAAACCTGAGAATAGCGTTCCGATACCTTAATAAGGAATCGTTCAAGACACTGTACAATGTGTATGTTAGGCCCATACTGGAGTATGCAGCACCAGTCTGGAACCCACACCTGGTCAAGCACGTCAAGAAGTTAGAGAAAGTACAAAGGTTTGCAACAAGGCTAGTCCCAGAGCTCAAGGGAATGTCGTACGAGGAAAGGTTAAGGGAAATCGGACTGACGACACTGGAGGACAGAAGGGTCAGGGGAGACATGATAACGACATACAAGATACTGCGGGGAATAGACAAGGTGGACAGAGATAGGATGTTCCAGAGAGGGGACACAGGGACAAGGGGTCACAACTGGAAGCTGAAGACTCAGACGAGTCACAGGGACGTTAGGAAGTATTTCTTCAGTCATAGAGTTGTCAGCAAGTGGAATAGCCTAGCAAGTGAAGTAGTGGAGGCAGGAACCATACGTAGTTTTAAGAAGAGGTATGACAAAGCTCAGGAAGCAGAGAGAGAGAGGACCCAGTAGCAATCAGTGAAGAGGCGGGGCCAGGAGCTGAGTATCGACCCCTGCAACCACAATTAGGTGAGTATAATTAGGTGAGTACACGCACAGTGAAGAGGCGGGGCCAGTAGCTCGGACTCGACCCCCGCAACCTCAACTAGGTGAGTACAACTAGGTGAGTACACACACACACACACACACACACACACACACACACCACACACAGGTGGTGTTGCCTGCTGGCTTACCATCCCACACATGACATGAACACATCACAACATGGTGTGGGTGGCGGGTCAGGGACCAGGCAGGGTTACAACAAATGAGGGCGGCCTAGTAGTGGGCGGCCTAGTGGTGGGAGGCTTTGTGGTGGGCGGCCTGCTGGTGGGCGGCTTGCTGGTGGTGGGCGGCCTGGTGATGGGCGGCCTGCTGGTGGTGGGCGGTCTGGTAGTTGGCTGCCTGGTGGTGGGCGGTCTGGTATTGGGCAGCCTGGTAGTCTACCTGGAGGACATTCCAGGGATCAACGCCCCCGACGCCCGGTCCACGACCAGGCCTCCCGGTAGATCAGGGCCTGATCAACGAGGCTATTAATGCTGGCCGCTCGCAATCCAACGTACGAACCACAGCCCGGCTGATCCGGCACCGACTTTAGGTATCTGTCCAGCTCCCTCTTGAAGACAACCAGGGGTCCACTGGTAATGCCCTTATTGCTGGTGGGAGGCTGTTGAACAGTCTTGGGCCCCGGACACTTATTGTGTTTTCTCTTAATGTACCAGTGACGCCCCTACTTTTCACTGGGGGTATGTTGCATCGCCTGCCAAGTCTTTTGCTTTCATATGGAGTGATTGTTGTGTGCATATTAGTGGGCTACTCACCTGGAGTCTACCAGGAAGGAGTTCTGGAAGTCAACTCTCCCGCTGCCCGGTACGTGATCAGGCTCACGGTGGATCAGGGCCTGATCAACCAGGCTGTTACTGCTGGACGCACAACAGACCAACGTAGAAACCACAGCTCAGCTGGTCAGGCACTGACTTTAGGTGTTTGTTCAGCGTCTTACAACCCACTGTGGGATGGGTTGTGATGGACAACCCACTGTGGGATGGGTTGTGATGGACAACCCACTGTGGGATGGGTTGTGATGGACAACCCACTGTGGGATGGGTTGTGATGGACAACCCACTGTGGGATGGGTTGTGATGGACAACCCACTGTGGGATGGGTTGTGTTGGACAACCCACTGTGGGATGGGTTGTGTTGGACAACCCACTGTGGGATGGGTTGTGTTGGACAACCCACTGTGGGATGGGTTGTGTTGGACAACCCACTGTGGGATGGGTTGTGGTGGACAACCCACGGTGGGATGGGTTGTGTTGGACAACCCACTGTGGGATGGGTTGTGTTGGACAACCCACTGTGGGATGGGTTGTGTTGGACAACCCACTGTGGGATGGGTTGTGTTGGACAACCCACTGTGGGATGGGTTGTGTTGGACAACCCACTGTGGGTTGGGTTGTGTTGGACAACCCACTGTGGGATGGGTTGTGTTGGACAACCCACTGTGGGATGGGTTGTGTTGGACAACCCACTGTGGGATGGGTTGTGATGGACAACCCACTGTGGGATGGGTTGTGATGGACAACCCACTGTGGGATGGGTTGTGATGGACAACCCACTGTGGGATGGGTTGTGTTGGACAACCCACTGTGGGATGGGTTGTGATGGACAACCCACTGTGTGATGGGTTGTGTTGGACAACCCACTGTGGGATGGGTTGTGTTGGACAACCCACTGTGGGATGGGTTGTGTTGGACAACCCACTGTGGGATGGGTTGTGTTGGACAACCCACTGTGGGATGGGTTGTGATGGACAACCCACTGTGGGATGGGTTGTGTTGGACAACCCACTGTGGGATGGGTTGTGATGGACAACCCACTGTGGGATGGGTTGTGTTGGACAACCCACTGTGGGATGGGTTGTGATGGACAACCCACTGTGGGATGGGTTGTGATGGACAACCCACTGTGGGATGGGTTGTGATGGACAACCCACTGTGGGATGGGTTGTGATGGACAACAAACTGTGGGATGGGTTGTGATGGACAACCCACTGTGGGATGGGTTGTGATGGACAACCCACTGTGGGATGGGTTGTGTTGGACAACCCACTGTGGGATGGGTTGTGTTGGACAACCCACTGTGGGATGGGTTGTGTTGTACAACCCACTGTGGGATGGGTTGTGTTGGACAACCCACTGTGGGATGGGTTGTGTTGGACAACCCACTGTGGGATGGGTTGTGTTGGACAACCCACTGTGGGATGGGTTGTGTTGGACAACCCACTGTGGGATGGGTTGTGATGGACAACCCACTGTGGGATGGGTTGTGTTGGACAACCCACTGTGGGATGCAGCAACTGTAATTTTTGAGTGAGGATCATATTTCTGTCCATGGCTTACTGAAAAACGTCATACATTATCTTGGAGACTTGTTGTGTCCTCAATAAACGCCACACATACAAATTCTAGCATCATCTCCAAATGATGATATGACGTTATGATTCATCTTTCTATGTTGGCTGTGAGAACGAGAAAGAGAAGTGGAGTGAGTAGTGTGCCTTGGGGTTCAAAGTTTCTCACTGTGGCAGGAGACTATTACTGTTTTGGATCTGTGTGTTTTCAAGATATCTATCTGCTTTCTTGACTAGTTATTCCTTTTGCATTATTTTGTGTGCTATTACAACATGGTCACACTTGTCAAATGCTTGTGCAAATTTAGCGTAGACTCCAAATGCATTTTGCTTGTTTTCCAGTGCATCCAAGACCATGTTGCAATATTCCAGCAGTTGCAAGAGGCAGGAGTGACCTGAACACCCACGCTGCCTTGGGTTGTGTAATTATTATTATTATTATTACTGTGTGTGGCTGCCAACCTTCCGTCTTAAGAGGCCCATGAGTTTCCCTGTCTCCTAATATCATGTTTATTTTCCCCCTATAATCTACCTTGTCCATAATTAATATCGCATTTGCTTTGTCTGCTTTCGTAAGGTTAAGTCTAGGGTGTTTACTTAATTTATGATATAACTTAACAAGTCTTTGAGGACAGTTGTGTTGCAGTGTGAGCTCAAGACCTCTGCAACACAATAATACGGGAAAATAACATACTAGAAGACAGAGGAACTGACGTACCCCTTGACTCCCTTTATGGTTCCTACCTACCTGGGTTTACCTGAAGGGTGTTCCAGGAGCCAACGCCCCGGAGCCCGGTCCTCGACCAGGCTTCCCTGTGGATCTGGGTCTGAAGAACCAGTCTTTTACTACTGGCCGCACGCAATCCAACGTAAGAACCACAACCCGGCCGGTTGGGTACTGACTTTAGGTATATATCTAGTTACCTCTTAAAGACAGCCACGGGGCATATTGGTAATCCCCTTTATGCATAATGGGAGGCTGTTGAACAGTCTTGGGCCCCGGACACTTATTGTTGTTTCCTGTTAGTGTATTCATAGCACCTCTGCTTTTCACTGAGGGTATATTGCACCGTCTGCAAAGTGTGTGATATTAACACTATTAATTTTCATTTTTTTTCAATGACTCTACTGCTACCATTACCATTATTTAGTGTACCTATAGTGATCATTTTAATGACTGTGGGATGACTTCTGTGCCGTGGCTCTTTCTCCATAGAATATTTAAAGCACGAAATAGAGGTCTGCAGTTCTTGATGAATTGCAGGGCCTGGTGCAGAGTGCAGGCTATCAGTATCTTCAAAATCAAGTTCTGGCAGAAATTGTGAGACGACGGCAGTATTTTAAATGTGTTTTG
The DNA here is from genome assembly GCF_038502225.1 of Cherax quadricarinatus. Lineage (NCBI taxonomy): Eukaryota > Metazoa > Arthropoda > Malacostraca > Decapoda > Parastacidae > Cherax > Cherax quadricarinatus. The sequence goes on along the minus strand of NC_091310.1, from coordinate 46,652,254 downwards.
AAAATCGTTTATGGAAAAACTCCCTTGGGCACATCTTCTGCCTCATTGTCTCCAGTTAGCGACTCCTGGAGCACTACGTGTGAGTGTTATCTGTTGTGTATGTGTGCACGCACCTAGTTGTACTCACCTAGTTAAGGTTGCAGGGGTCGAGTCCTAGCTCCTGGGACCGCCTCTTCACTGTTGTGTGTGTGTGTGTGTGACCTTGATAATAAACATTTCCCACGGCCAGGTCCAGGCTAGACCTCCCAGGGTAAAATAAAATAGTACACGCTGAATTAAGAACTATTAAGGAGTTGAATGTACGAGTCTTTAATATTCACCTGTCATCTTACCTGTCATCTTACCTGTCATCTTACCTGTCGTCTTACCTGTCACCTTACCTGTTATCTTACCTGTCATCTTACCTGTCATCTTATCTGTCATCTTACCTGTCATCTTACCTGTCATCTTACCTGTTATCTTACCTGTCATCTTACCTGTCGTCTTACCTGTCATCTTACCTGTCATCTTATCTGTCATCTTACCTGTCGTCTTACCTGTCGTCTTATCTGTCATCTTACCTGTCATCTTACCTGTCATCTTACCTGTCATCTTACCTGTCATCTTATCTGTCATCTTACCTGTCATCTTACCTGTCATCTTATCTGTCATCTTATCTGTCATCTTACCTGTCATCTTACCTGTCATCTTATCTGTCATCTTACCTGTCATCTTACCTGTCATCTTACCTGTCATCTTACCTGTCATCTTACCTGTCGTCTTACCTGTCGTCTTACCTGTCATCTTACCTGTCATCTTACCTGTCATCTTACCTGTCATCTTATCTGTCATCTTACCTGTCATCTTACCTGTCATCTTACCTGTCATCTTACCTGTCATCTTACCTGTCATCTTATCTGTCATCTTACCTGTCGTCTTACCTGTCGTCTTACCTGTCATCTTACCTGTCATCTTACCTGTCATCTTACCTGTCATCTTACCTGTCATCTTACCTGTCATCTTATGTCATCTTACCTGTCATCTTACCTGTCATCTTATCTGTCATCTTATCATCTTATCTGTCATCTTACCTGTCATCTTATCTGTCATCTTATCTGTCATCTTATCTGTCATCTTATCTGTCATCTTATCTGTCATCTTACCTGTCATCTTATCTGTCATCTTATCTGTCATCTTACCTGTCATCTCTGCCAACTTATCCTGTCATCTTACCTGTCATCTTACCTGTCACCTTACCTGTCATCTTACCTGTCATCTTATCTGTCATCTTATCTGTCATCTTACCTGTCACCTTATCTGTCATCTTACCTGTCATCTTACCTGTCACCTTACCTGTCATCTTACCTGTCATCTTATCTGTCATCTTATCTGTCATCTTACCTGTCATCTTATCTGTCATCTTACCTGTCATCTTACCTGTCATCTTACCTGTCATCTTACCTGTCATCTTACCTGTCATCTTACCTGTCACCTTACCTGTCATCTTACCTGTCACCTTACCTGTCATCTTACCTGTCATCTTACCTGTCATCTTACCTGTCATCTTATCTGTCACCTTATCTGTCATCTTATCTGTCATCTTACCTGTCACCTTACCTGTCATCTTACCTGTCATCTTACCTGTCATCTTATCTGTCATCTTATCTGTCATCTTATCTGTCATCTTACCTGTCATCTTACCTGTCATCTTATCTGTCATCTTACCTGTCATCTTATCTGTCATCTTACCTGTCATCTTACCTGTCATCTTACCTGTCATCTTATCTGTCATCTTACCTGTCATCTTACCTGTCATCTTATCTGTCATCTTATCTGTCATCGTATCTGTCATCTTACCTGTCATCTTACCTGTCATCTTATCTGTCATCTTACCTGTCATCTTATCTGTCATCTTACCTGTCATCTTATCTGTCATCTTACCTGTCATCTTACCTGTCATCTTATCTGTCATCTTATCTGTCATCTTACCTGTCATCTTATCTGTCATCTTATCTGTCATCTTATCTGTCATCTTATCTGTCATCTTACCTGTCATCTTATCTGTCATCTTATCTGTCATCTTACCTGTCATCTTACCTGTCATCTTATCTGTCATCTTATCTATCATCTTATCTGTCATCTTACCTGTCATCTTACCTGTCATCTTACCTGTCATCTTATCTGTCATCTTATCTGTCATCTTACCTGTCATCTTACCTGTCATCTTATCTGTCATCTTACCTGTCATCTTATCTGTCATCTTATCTGTCATCTTACCTGTCATCTTACCTGTCATCTTATCTGTCATCTTACCTGTCATCTTAGCTGTCATCTTATCTGTCATCTTACCTGTCATCTTACCTGTCATCTTACCTGTCATCTTACCTGTCATCTTATCTGTCATCTTACCTGTCATCTTATCTGTCATCTTACCTGTCATCTTACCTGTCATCTTACCTGTCATCTTATCTGTCATCTTATCTGTCATCTTACCTGTCATCTTATCTGTCATCTTACCTGTCATCTTACCTGTCATCTTACCTGTCATCTTACCTGTCATCTTATCTGTCATCTTACCTGTCATCTTACCTGTCATCTTATCTGTCATCTTACCTGTCATCTTACCTGTCATCTTATCTGTCATCTTATCTGTCATCTTATCTGTCATCTTACCTGTCATCTTATCTGTCATCTTACCTGTCATCTTATCTGTCATCTTACCTGTCATCTTATCTGTCATCTTACCTGTCATCTTACCTGTCATCTTATCTGTCATCTTATCTGTCATCTTATCTGTCATCTTTCTGTCATCCTGTCATCTTACCTGTCATCTTATCTGTCATCTTATCTGTCATCTTACCTGTCATCTTATCTGTCATCTTACCTGTCATCTTACCTGTCATCTTACCTGTCATCTTACCTGTCATCTTATCTGTCATCTTACCTGTCATCTTATCTGTCATCTTACCTGTCATCTTATCTGTCATCTTACCTGTCATCTTATCTGTCATCTTATCTGTCATCTTACCTGTCACCTTATCTGTCATCTTACCTGTCATCTTACCTGTCACCTTACCTGTCATCTTACCTGTCATCTTACCTGTCATCTTATCTGTCATCTTACCTGTCATCTTATCTGTCATCTTACCTGTCATCTTATCTGTCATCTTACCTGTCATCTTACCTGTCATCTTACCTGTCATCTTACCTGTCATCTTACCTGTCATCTTACCTGTCACCTTACCTGTCATCTTACCTGTCACCTTACCTGTCATCTTACCTGTCATCTTACCTGTCATCTTACCTGTCATCTTATCTGTCATCTTATCTGTCATCTTATCTGTCATCTTACCTGTCACCTTATCTGTCATCTTACCTGTCATCTTACCTGTCATCTTATCTGTCATCTTATCTGTCATCTTATCTGTCATCTTATCTGTCATCTTATCTGTCATCTTACCTGTCATCTTATCTGTCATCTTACCTGTCATCTTACCTGTCATCTTACCTGTCATCTTACCTGTCATCTTACCTGTCATCTTACCTGTCATCTTATCTGTCATCTTATCTGTCATCTGTATCTGTCATCTTATCTGTCACCTGTCACCTTACCTGTCATCTTACCTGTCACCTTACCTGTCATCTTACCTGTCATCTTACCTGTCATCTTATCTGTCATCTTATCTGTCATCTTACCTGTCACCTTATCTGTCATCTTACCTGTCATCTTACCTGTCACCTTACCTGTCATCTTACCTGTCATCTTATCTGTCATCTTATCTGTCATCTTACCTGTCATCTTATCTGTCATCTTACCTGTCATCTTACCTGTCATCTTACCTGTCATCTTACCTGTCATCTTATCTGTCATCTTACCTGTCATCTTACCTGTCATCTTACCTGTCATCTTATCTGTCATCTTATCTGTCATCTTACCTGTCATCTTACCTGTCATCTTACCTGTCATCTTACCTGTCATCTTATCTGTCATCTTATCTGTCATCTTACCTGTCATCTTACCTGTCATCTTATCTGTCATCTTATCTGTCATCTTATCTGTCATCTTATCTGTCATCTTACCTGTCATCTTACCTGTCATCTTATCTGTCATCTTACCTGTCATCTTACCTGTCATCTTATCTGTCATCTTACCTGTCATCTTACCTGTCATCTTATCTGTCATCTTACCTGTCATCTTATCTGTCATCTTACCTGTCATCTTATCTGTCATCTTACCTGTCATCTTACCTGTCATCTTACCTGTCATCTTATCTGTCATCTTATCTGTCATCTTACCTGTCATCTTATCTGTCATCTTACCTGTCATCTTATCTGTCATCTTATCTGTCATCTTATCTGTCATCTTATCTGTCATCTTATCTGTCATCTTATCTGTCATCTTATCTGTCATCTTATCT
>NC_091310.1:46627857-46642857 GCF_038502225.1 Cherax quadricarinatus | reverse complement strand
TCATAATCTACACTTGGAAAATCTTGGAAGGAATGGTCCCAAATCTGCACACAGAAATCACTCCCTACGAAAGTAAAAGACTGGGCAGGCGATGCAAAATGCCCCCAATAAAAAGTAGGGGCGCCATTGGTACACTAAGGGAAAACACCACAAGTGTCCGGGGCCCAAGACTGTTTAACAGCCTCCCATCAAGCATTAGGGGAATTACCAATAAACCCCTGGCTGCCTTCAAGAGAGAGCTGGACAGATACCTAAAGTCAGTGCCGGATCAGCCGGGCTGTGGCTCGTACATCGGACTGCGTGCGGCCAGCAGTAACAACCTGGTTGATCAGGTCCTGATCCACCGGGAGGCCTGGGCATGGACCGGGCCGCGGGGGCGTTAATCCCCGGAATAACCTCCTGGAGGTTACCTGGAGGTTATTCCGGGGATCAACGCCCCCGCGGCCCGGTCCATGACCAGGCCTCCCGATGGATCAGGGCCTGATCAACTAGGCTGTTACTGCTGGCCGCACGCAGTCCAACGTACGAGCCACAGCCCGGCTGATCCGGCACTGACTTTAGGTATCTGTCCAGGTATACTTGGGTACCTAAGAATGTTTCCGAGAGTCAACGACGCCAACAATCCAGTCCCAGACCAGGCCTTCTAATGACTCGAGGTCTGATCAACCAGACTTTTACTTCTGGCCGCACACAGGCAGCAAGCAGATAATGTTCACCTTCAAAGAGGCACCGGGTGACAGCAGGCGGGTGACTGGCGGTGGGCAGGGTAATAATGGGTGACTTGCTGCATGTGGTTGGAGTCTTGCGTGACACCACCTGATATGGCTGACAGTGGGGGCTGACCGCGGGTGACAGGGCAGTGGGCAACCCTCCAGAGGGGTGACGCAGTGCTGGGTGACGCAGTGCTGGGTGACGCAGTGCTGGGTGACGCAGTGCTGGGTGACGCACTGCTGGGTGACGCACTGCTGGATGACTTCCAAGTCCAGTTGGGGGACTTATTAGTTCTTCCAACTACCACAGGGTCCTCCTACAGGAAATATAATTCCGAGTTCAACTCCCACAGGGAAATTCCACCTCTCTAACACACACAGTCAAGACTCCCATGCCCCATTCCCCCCAACATCTAGCAAAGACTACGCACAGAGTCTGTAGCTATCTCCCCAGGCAGAGTATGGCACAGACTCTCCTAGTAGCTACTTATAAAGGCCTTCACACTCCCCATAAGTACTGGCTAGAGAGTCAGCTCTCGTGGTCTCTCATGGAACTGAGATTCCCCTGAGAAAACTAGAGTGAGACGATATCATGAATTAACATTTCTGATTCATGGCAAATAGATAGAAACTGGCGAACCGGTCTCAAGAAAACAAAATACCAAGCACAGCCCAGCTGGCCAGAAATTGATTTGGGGAATTTGGCAGATTCTCGCTTGACGATAGCCAGAGATTTTTGCTAATTCCCCTACTACAAACTGTAATCACACAATAGAGCGGAAAAGCAATGTGAAGGACCTGGGAGTGATAATGTCCGAAGACCTCACCTTCAAGGACTACAACAATGCCACTATCACATCTGCTAGGAAACTGATAGGATGGATAATGAGAACATTCAAGACAAGAGATGCTAAGCCAATGATAATCCTTTTTAAATCACTTAGTCTTTCTAGGCTGGAATACTGCTGTACATTAACATCCCCATTCAAGGCAGGTGAAATTGCAGAGCTAGAGAATGTACAGAGAACCTTTACTGCACGTATAAGTTCCATCAAACACCTTAACTACTGGGAGAGCCTGGAAGCACTTGACTTGTACTCACTAGAGCGCAGGCGAGAGAGATATATCATAATCTACACCTGGAAGATTCTGGAGGGCTGATTCCTAATATGCACACAGAAATCACTCCCTACGAAAGCGATGCAGGGGATGCAGCATACGCCCAGTGAAAAGTAGGGGCACCACTGGTACACTAAGAGAAAACATAGTAAGTGTCCGGGGCCCAAGACTGTTCAACAGCCTCCCACCAGCAATAAGGGGCATTACCAATAGACTCCTGGTTGCCTTCAAGAGGGAGCTGGACAGATACCTAAAGTTGGTGCCGGATCAACCTGGCTGTGGTTCGTAGGTTGGACTACGTGCAGCCAACAGTAACAGCTCGTTGATCAGGCCCTGATCCACCGGGAGGCCTGGTCGTAGACCGGGCCGCGGGGGCGTTGATCCCCGGAATGTCATCCAGGTAGACTCCAGGTAGCGGTCACACCTAAGACAACTATTATAACTGCCTCAGATATAAGCACTGACGATACTAAAAGTGTTGTGGGTGGAGTAGATGGTTATGGGTGGAGGGAAGGGGGTGAGAGGTGGTGGGTGGAGGGAAGAGGGTGAGAGGTGGTGGATGGAGGGAAGAGGGTGAGAGGTGGTGGGTGGAGGGAAGAGGGTGGGTGGTGGTGGGCGGAGGGAAGAGGGTGGGTGAGGGTGGGTGGTGGTGGGTGGAGGGAAGAGGGTGGGTGGTGGTGGGTGGAGGGAAGAGGGTGGGTGGTGGTGGGTGGAGGGAAGAGGGTGGGTGGTGGTGGGTGGAGGGAAGAGGATGGGGGTGGAGGGAAGAGGGTGGGTGGTGGTGGGTGGAGGGTAGAGGGTTGGTGGTGGTGGGTGGAGGGAAGAGGGTGGGTGGTGGTGGGTGGAGGGAAGAGGGTGGGTGGTGGTGGGTGGAGGGAAGAGGGTGGGGGTGGAGGGAAGAGAGTGGGGGTGGAGGGAAGAGGGTGGGGGTGGAGGGAAGAGAGTGGGGGTGGAGGGAAGAGGGTGGGGGTGGAGGGAAGAGGGTGGGTGGTGGTGGGTGGAGGGAAGAGGGTGAGTGGTGGTGGGTGGAGGGAAGAGGGTGGGTGGTGGTGGGTGGAGGGAAGAGGGTGGGTGGTGGTGGGTGGAGGGAAGAGGATGGGGGTGGAGGGAAGAGGGTGGGTGGTGGTGGGTGGAGGGAAGCGGGTGGGTGGAGGGAAGAGGGTGGGTGGAGGGAAGAGGGTGGGTGGTGGTGGGTGGATGGAAGAGGGTGGGGGGAGGGCGGAGGGTGGGTGTTGGTGGGGGGGGGGGCGTGGGTGGGTGGTGGGGGGGGGTGGGAAGAGGGTGGGTGGTGGTGAGTGGAGGGAAGAGGGTGGGTGGTGGTGGGTGGAGGGAAGAGGGTGGGTGGAGGGAAGAGGGTGGGTGGTGGTGGGTGGAGGGAAGAGGGTGGGTGGTGGAGGGAAGAGGGTGGGTGGTGGTGGGTGGAGGGAAGAGGGTGGGTGGTGGTGGGTGGAGGGAAGAGGGTGGGTGGTGGTGGGTGGAGGGAAGAGGGTGGCAATAATGACAGGCAGGAATAAGTGTCTGTTAATTTACCACTGAAAATGACAAGTCAGACATCATAATCTGCTTGATCAGGTGTCTTCTTTATTCCAGCCAGCCTTGTATCCAATGGTACATTATTATTATTATTATAAGTAGTATTTCAATTATTATTATTATTATTATTATTATTATTATTATTATTATTATTATTAAAGGTCTTCCGTTTAACTTCAGTTAAAATAAACAATTGTTAACGGCTTCAGTATTTTTTTTTTTGTTTAGGTTGTTTAACTGTGAGTGACAACTGGAGAATGCATCTTCTGGTTGGTTTCAAACTTTCAGTGATAATGTGGTATCCCTTGATGAAAGATTTCCCTCGACTTTATGTTGTGTAACTGATGAAGTGGCAGTCTTATTAACCAAAAAGTTTCTCTGAAATTAAGGAAGAATGTCGCTCCTGATATGAAGTCACAGTGTTTGACTTTCTTGGGTTATTCTGTGTTACATGTACACAATGTACTCATATTTGCACATTACATCTGTGTGCTCTCAAGAGTGATGGGGAAAAATCATTATGAAGGGCTGGGCTGTGGTTCGTACGTTAGTACATTGAGAGAAAACATAGTAAGTGTCCGAGGCCCAAGACTGTTCAACAGCCTCCCACCATGCATAAGGGGAATTACCAACAGACCCCTGGCTGCCTTCAAGAGGGGGCTGGACAGATACGTAAATTCAGTGCCGGATCAGCGGGGCTGTGGTTCCTACGTTGAACTACGTGTAGCCAGCAGAAACAGCCTGGTTGATCTGGCCTTCATCCACTGCGAGGCTTGGTCGAGAACTGGGGCGCGGGGGCGTTGACCCCTGGAACACCCTCCAGGTAAGTAGGTAGGTATGCCTAAAATATTAATAAAACTTATTTCCAAACTTTAATCTTGAGTGCTGATCAATCTTGCTTCAAGGAAAACTTTGGATTAATTTGGGCCTTTGTAGGTCTCAATTTTATTTTATTTTTAAGGGAAGAATTTTAGAGAACTGAAATACTGATTTTTATGCATAATTTCTAAGTGCCTCGTTAGACTGGTTTCAACATCTTCACCGCTGAGGAGTTGAAGCCAATCTGAATAGTAACAAACTTAATTTGCTGGTGTACTGTAGGATATTAGTCTCTCTCTTAGATAAGAAGAAAATACCTCGTCAGTTTGGTCTCAAAGCTGGTGTTTCTTAGTGGATTTTTGAGTTAAATTTGGAAGTATACAGTACAAAGCTATCACTTTTATTGAAAAAAATGGGGTATTGCTTCCATGTGAAAACTTTCGTATACTTCTTCTGATTTACTTCAAGATATTTCTCGTTTCCATTTAGCTACGTCAGAAACTTATGTTATATACCTTATGCTTTCATTATCCACTCCATTATATTCCCGGTGGTCGGGACATTTGCCTTATTGTGTTCAGCTGACATAATAATTCCCAGGTCTTTCACGTTTTTCTTTCGTTTTAAATGATGATCATCTTGGGTTTTGTGCACAGTGTCCCTTTTGAATTCTTCATTCTTTCCATATCTAAGTTGCTCAAACTTATCACCACCGCCCACAGAAAAACTTTGTTTATATCTTCATGCACTTACTTGTACACTGTTCTTGTGGCGAGTATTATGGTACACAAGACTGGGGGTTATGCAGTCTGGGAATACCTTTCTCAGATCACGCAGCCACTTAGCTGTGTCTGGCTTATCATGTACTCGTTTGAGTTTAGTTTCTAAGTAACAAGGTGGGTAAACTATTTAGGTTGCAGTGTATTGTCTTCATGGTATGTTTACTCACGGGATGAGTGACATTCCCCAGTGCCGTCTTAATGAGAGTTATGTAGATCACAGGATGAGTGGCACTGCGCAAGCCATATCCCCCAAGGCACAAAATCTAAGAACGTGATGTGTATCACAGCAGATGGAATGTCACTGCTAGATGCGATCATGTTTTCTCTTCACACAGGAAGACTTTGTTTATATCTGATTGTGGTCGTTTTTAGTCTCTCTTACCATGTCTTTTTTGTTGATTATTATATCATCCCCAGAAGATGACACGGAGTAGTGGTTCGGTTTTTTTTTTTTTTGTCCTGTCTGAGGATGGGAAAAAGTAATGGCGCTAGGACAGTGCGATGCAGAAGTATTATTATTTTTTTAACATCGTTCAGACTTAATTTTGTTTAATTTTAACAAGGTTAAAATGAGTACTCACATTTTAACCACGTTTTATGAACCATCATAAATCCTGGTGGTGCATCACAACGTTGCATCACGACATTTACTGTCCATATTCACAACACATGCTGGGGAAGAGAGAGGCAGGACCCTGAGGGAGATAAGACACACTGCTTCACTTTGAAGGTTATCTTGATTTTAATTATCTAAATGATGTCTTACTCTTCACTTGACGCAGCATCAATGTAGGCATCACAACAGCGAGTTTGAGAGCAGCAGCAACAGGAGGTGGGGCAGGGGTAGGCACGCCTGCAGTAACCCTACACTGGTAGAGGCTCGTCTACACACCTCGCTGGCTCCGGGTCGCGTTCCTGACGGCGCCAGGCAGGGCTCGCTGGGGTAGTGGGCCAGACGGGACATCTCACACTGCAAGTGGATACTGCGCCTCGGCTTACCATCAGATGCTGCATAGTATTTACATAACTATTGCCGTTTCACGGTATCAAATCCCATGAAGATAGTCTGAAATGGACGTCTTATCCAAGTGGATGAAGGTGTTATGGGATAAAACATACCAGAGTCCCTAATTCCTAAGTCAGCAGGTGATTATGCAATCAAGTATAATGGCGCGGAGTCCTGACCCAGCACTAAAAGTGGCTTCACTCGCTGTAAAAGTAGCGATTACGTGGATAAAAAAAAAAAAAAGATGGAATTCACCCTCTCAGCCAGACGCCGAACACGGTGCCTGGGGGCCTGGCGACGCTGTGTTTGGGCATTGAGTTGCCATCTGTCAGGGGTAGGCTGCTGGCTATACACACAACACTAACAGTGTGTGGGTGTTTGTAACTCACCAATAATGACACTGGGAAACAAACTGCTGGTATTCAACACCCACGTGAGTGTAAGCGGCGAGGAAGTAAGAACATCTGCTACATGACACGATGCAAGACGATAACAGAGCCTTGTTATAATTTATTGCTTGTTACTAGCGGCCATTGGGAAGATAAGTAGCCAGAAGCTAGTTTATATTTTTGGCTTGATATTTCTGCCTGCAACCCCAGGGTGCGAGTACACAACGGTGTCATTATTACTGAACACATAGAGCACAGATAATGTACTCTGAGTGTGTCTCATCTATACACGTGTGTGTACTCACCTAATTGTACTCACCTATATGTGGTTGCAAGGGTCGATTCACAGTTCCTGGCTCCGCCTCTTCACTGGTCGCTACTGGGTCACTCTCCCTGCTACAAGAGGCTTATCGTACATCATCTTAAAGCTATGTATGGATCCTGCCTCCACTACTTCACTTTCCAGATTCTTCCACTTCCTGACAACTCTAAGGCTGAAGAAATACTTCCTAACACCCATATAACTCATCTGAGTTGATTTCCAGTTGTGTCCCCTTGTTGCTGTGTCCCATCTCTGAAACATTCCCGCCCTATCCACCCCCGTCAATTTCTTTCAGTATTTTATACGTCATTATTGTCCCCCCCCCTAACCCTCTTGTCCTCCAGTATCGTCAGGTTTATACCAGCCTGGAGGCTCGCTGTGTCTTCTATGGATGCCACTCTCATACAAATTCTAGTATCGTTTGCAGAGGATGATACAATTCTGTGATTTACGCCCTTGTCTACGTCGGATATGAGAATAAGAAAGAGAAGTGGAACGAGAACTGTGCCTTGAGGGAGAGAACTTCTCACTGTAGCAGCCTCTGATTTTCTCTGTTTAATATTATTCTTTTAGTTCTGTTTGCTAGGAAGTTGAATATCCACCTACCCACTTCTCCAGTTGTTTGTTTTGCACGTAGTTTGTTTGGCATTACATCATGATCGTACTTGTCAAAGACTATTGCTTAATCTCTCTACATTACGTCTACATTTTTCTTCTCTTACAATTCGTTCACAATATAAAAAATACTTTAAGAGCAACAATATAAAAGAGGAACGAACTCTAATTTAAATAAGTCGTAACAATGGTTGGCGGAGAATCCTTTGATATATCTTTACCATTGATGAGTTCCGAGAGTTTTTCTACTCCCGGAGCCCGGCCGTGGGCCAGGCTCGTCTGATGCTTGCCTGGTCAACCAGCCTGTTGCTGTTGGTGGTCCGCAGCCTCATATATCCATCACAGCCTCCTACATTAAATTCTGTATAATTTATCGACTGTATAACTACAACAATAACGTGTTTACTGCAACTATTTTCTAACCAAAGAACATTATGTCGAGAAGGTAAATAAAGGTTAAGTTGTGAAATAAACTTAGGTTTCCCTGATAGAGAAGACCTGATGACTCAAGTTATGTTGAGGTGATGACATTGTGTCTCTTGGTGAGGGGTATCTCCGGGGACAGTATCTCAGGGAGATGACACGGCTTGGTATGGGGAAGACCCAGCGTGGGAGCCGTGGTTTGGAAAAGCGTGGTTGGTGGTAGCCTGGGTATGAAGGCGTGGGAAGCAGGTCCACTGTGGAGCAGGTGCTAGTCACTCTGGTGGATACTGACGTCTTTCCTGTGTCCTTCAACTGATGCACGACAGCCATATGTATACATGACTGTAGCCTCCCATGTGTCCCTCAACTAACACGCAGCAACCATGGGGATACATGACTGTAGCCTCCCATGTGTCCCTCAACTAACACACAGCAACCATGGGGATACATGACTGTAGCCTCCCATGTGTCCCTCAACTAACACACAGCAACCATGGGGATACATGACTGTAGCCTCCCATGTGTCCCTCAACTAACACGCAGCAACCATGGGGATACATGACTGTAGCCTCCCATGTGTCCCTCAACTAACACGCAGCAACCATGGGGATACATGACTGTAGCCTCCCATGTGTCCCTCAACTAACACTCAGCAACCATGGGGATACATGACTGTAGCCTCCCATGTGTCCCTCAACTAACACTCAGCAACCATGGGGATACATGACTGTAGCCTCCCATGTGTCCCTCAACTAACACGCAGCAACCATGGGGATACATGACTGTAGCCTCCCATGTGTCCCTCAACTAACACTCAGCAACCATGGGGATACATGACTGTAGCCTCCCATGTGTCCCTCAACTAACACTCAGCAACCATGGGGATACATGACTGTAGCCTCCCATGCGTCCCTCAACTAACACGCAGCAACCATGGGGATACATGACTGTAGCCTCCCATGTGTCCCTCAACTAACACGCAGCAACCATGGGGATACATGACTGTAGCCTCCCATGTGTCCCTCAACTAACACGCAGCAACCATGGGGATACATGACTGTAGCCTCCCATGCGTCCCTCAACTAACACGCAGCAACCATGGGGATACATGACTGTAGCCTCCCATGTGTCCCTCAACTAACACGCAGCAACCATGGGGATACATGACTGTAGCCTCCCATGCGTCCCTCAACTAACACGCAGCAACCATGGGGATACATGACTGTAGCCTCCCATGTGTCCCTCAACTAACACGCAGCAACCATGGGGATACATGACTGTAGCCTCCCATGTGTCCCTCAACTAACACGCAGCAACCATGGGGATACATGACTGTAGCCTCCCATGTGTCCCTCAACTAACACTCAGCAACCATGGGGATACATGACTGTAGCCTCCCATGTGTCCCTCAACTAACACGCAGCAACCATGGGGATACATGACTGTAGCCTCCCATGCGTCCCTCAACTAACACGCAGCAACCATGGGGATACATGACTGTAGCCTCCCATGTGTCCCTCAACTAACACACAGCAACCATGGGGATACATGACTGTAGCCTCCCATGCGTCCCTCAACTAACACGCAGCAACCATGGGGATACATGACTGTAGCCTCCCATGCGTCCCTCAACTAACACGCAGCAACCATGGGGATACATGACTGTAGCCTCCCATGTGTCCCTCAACTAACACGCAGCAACCATGGGGATACATGACTGTAGCCTCCCATGTGTCCCTCAACTAACACGCAGCAACCATGGGGATACATGACTGTAGCCTCCCATGTGTCCCTCAACTAACACGCAGCAACCATGGGGATACATGACTGTAGCCTCCCATGTGTCCCTCAACTAACACGCAGCAACCATGGGGATACATGACTGTAGCCTCCCATGTGTCCCTCAACTAACACGCAGCAACCATGGGGATACATGACTGTAGCCTCCCATGCGTCCCTCAACTAACACGCAGCAACCATGGGGATACATGACTGTAGCCTCCCATGTGTCCCTCAACTAACACGCAGCAACCATGGGGATACATGACTGTAGCCTCCCATGCGTCCCTCAACTAACACGCAGCAACCATGGGGATACATGACTGTAGCCTCCCATGTGTCCCTCAACTAACACGCAGCAACCATGGGGATACATGACTGTAGCCTCCCATGTGTCCCTCAACTAACACGCAGCAACCATGGGGATACATGACTGTAGCCTCCCATGTGTCCCTCAACTAACACGCAGCAACCATGGGGATACATGACTGTAGCCTCCCATGTGTCCCTCAACTAACACGCAGCAACCATGGGGATACATGACTGTAGCCTAGCCTCCCATGTGTCCCTCAACTAACACGCAGCAACCATGGGGATACATGACTGTAGCCTCCCATGTGTCCCTCAACTAACACGCAGCAACCATGGGGATACATGACTGTAGCCTCCCATGTGTCCCTCAACTAACACGCAGCAACCATGGGGATACATGACTGTAGCCTCCCATGCGTCCCTCAACTAACACGCAGCAACCATGGGGATACATGACTGTAGCCTCCCATGCGTCCCTCAACTAACACGCAGCAACCATGGGGATACATGACTGTAGCCTCCCATGTGTCCCTCAACTAACACGCAGCAACCATGGGGATACATGACTGTAGCCTCCCATGTGTCCCTCAACTAACACGCAGCAACCATGGGGATACATGACTGTAGCCTCCCATGCGTCCCTCAACTAACACGCAGCAACCATGGGGATACATGACTGTAGCCTAACACGCAGCAACCCATGACTGTAGCCTCCCATGTGTCCCTCAACTAACACGCAGCAACCATGGGGATACATGACTGTAGCCTCCCATGTGTCCCTCAACTAACACGCAGCAACCATGGGGATACATGACTGTAGCCTCCCATGTGTCCCTCAACTAACACGCAGCAACCATGGGGATACATGACTGTAGCCTCCCATGCGTCCCTCAACTAACACGCAGCAACCATGGGGATACATGACTGTAGCCTCCCATGCGTCCCTCAACTAACACGCAGCAACCATGGGGATACATGACTGTAGCCTCCCATGTGTCCCTCAACTAACACGCAGCAACCATGGGGATACATGACTGTAGCCTCCCATGTGTCCCTCAACTAACACGCAGCAACCATGGGGATACATGACTGTAGCCTCCCATGCGTCCCTCAACTAACACGCAGCAACCATGGGGATACATGACTGTAGCCTCCCATGTGTCCCTCAACTAACACGCAGCAACCATGGGGATACATGACTGTAGCCTCCCATGTGTCCCTCAACTAACACGCAGCAACCATGGGGATACATGACTGTAGCCTCCCATGTGTCCCTCAACTAACACGCAGCAACCATGGGGATACATGACTGTAGCCTCCCATGTGTCCCTCAACTAACACGCAGCAACCATGGGGATACATGACTGTAGCCTCCCATGTGTCCCTCAACTAACACGCAGCAACCATGGGGATACATGACTGTAGCCTCCCATGTGTCCCTCAACTAACACGCAGCAACCATGGGGATACATGACTGTAGCCTCCCATGTGTCCCTCAACTAACACGCAGCAACCATGGGGATACATGACTGTAGCCTCCCATGCGTCCCTCAACTAACACGCAGCAACCATGGGGATACATGACTGTAGCCTCCCATGCGTCCCTCAACTAACACGCAGCAACCATGGGGATACATGACTGTAGCCTCCCATGTGTCCCTCAACTAACACGCAGCAACCATGGGGATACATGACTGTAGCCTCCCATGCGTCCCTCAACTAACACGCAGCAACCATGGGGATACATGACTGTAGCCTCCCATGTGTCCCTCAACTAACACGCAGCAACCATGGGGATACATGACTGTAGCCTCCCATGTGTCCCTCAACTAACACGCAGCAACCATGGGGATACATGACTGTAGCCTCCCATGTGTCCCTCAACTAACACTCAGCAACCATGGGGATACATGACTGTAGCCTCCCATGTGTCCCTCAACTAACACGCAGCAACCATGGGGATACATGACTGTAGCCTCCCATGCGTCCCTCAACTAACACGCAGCAACCATGGGGATACATGACTGTAGCCTCCCATGCGTCCCTCAACTAACACGCAGCAACCATGGGGATACATGACTGTAGCCTCCCATGTGTCCCTCAACTAACACGCAGCAACCATGGGGATACATGACTGTAGCCTCCCATGTGTCCCTCAACTAACACGCAGCAACCATGGGGATACATGACTGTAGCCTCCCATGCGTCCCTCAACTAACACGCAGCAACCATGGGGATACATGACTGTAGCCTCCCATGTGTCCCTCAACTAACACGCAGCAACCATGGGGATACATGACTGTAGCCTCCCATGCGTCCCTCAACTAACACGCAGAAACCATGGGGATACATGACTGTAGCCTCCCATGTGTCCCTCAACTAACACACAGCAACCATGGGGATACATGACTGTAGCCTCCCATGTGTCCCTCAACTAACACGCAGCAACCATGGGGATACATGAATGTGGCCTCCCTTATGTGACTGAACTGGCACACAACAGTAAGCAGTAAGTAGGTACGTGGGTGTTAGTTGACTGGTGGGGTCGCATCCTGGGGGACAAGATTAAAGGACCCAATGGAAATAAGACAGGCAGTCCTCGATGACGCATATATATATATATATATATATATATATATATATATATATATATATATATATATATATATATATATATATATATAGCTATACACACACACATATATATATATATATATATATATATATATATATATATATATATATATATATATATATATATATATATATATGTGTGTGTGTATAGCTATATATATATATATATATATATATATATATATATATATATATATATATATATTTATATATATATATATATATATTATATATATATATATATTTGTGTGTGTGTGTGTGTGTGTGTGTGTGTGTGTGTGTGTGTGTGTGTGTGTGTGTGTGTGTGTGTGTGTGTGTGTGTGTGTGTGTGTGTGTGTACTCACCTATTTGTGGTTGCAGGGGTCGATTCATAGTTCCTGGCCCCGCCTCTTCGCTGATTGCTACTAGGTCCTCTCTCTCCCTGCCCCATGAGCTTTATCATACCTCGCCTTAAAACTATGTATGGTTCCCGCCTCCACTACGTCACTTTCTAGGCTATTCCACGGCCTGACTACTCTATGACTGAAGAAATACTTCCTAACATTCCTTTGATTCATCTGAGCCTTCAACTTCCAATTGTGACCTCTTGTGTCTGTGTCCCTTCTCTGGAACATCCCGTCTTTGTCCACCTTCTCTATTCCGCGCAGTATTTTATATGTCGTTATCACGTCTCCCCTGACCCTCCTGTCCTCCAGTGTCGTCAGGCCGATTTCCCTTAACCTTTCTTCATAGGACATTCCCCTTAGCTCTGGAACTAACCTTGTCGCAAACCTTTGCACTTTCTCTAATTTCTTGACGTGCTTGATCAAGTGCGGGTTCCAAACAGGTGTTGCATACTCCAGTATGGGCCTGACGTACACAGTGTACAGTGTCTTGAACGATTCCTTATTAAGGTATCGGAACGCTGTTCTCAGGTTTGCCAGGTGCCCATATGCTGCAGCAGTTATCTGGTTGATGTGTGCTTCCGGAGACATGCTCGGTGTTATACTCACCCCAAGATCTTTCTCCTTGAGTGAGGTTTGCAGTCTTTGGCCACCTAGCCTATACTCCGTCTGCTGTCTTCTGTGCCCTTCCCCGATCTTCATGACTTCGCATTTGGCGGGGTTAAATTCGAGAAGCCAGCTGCTGGACCAGGTGTCCAGTCTGTCCAGGTCTCTTTGAAGTCCTGCCTGATCCTCATCTGATTTAATTCTCCTCATTAACTTCACATCATGTGCGAACAGGGACACTTCTGAGTCTAACCCTTTCATCATGTCGTTCACATATACCAAAAATAGCACTGGTCCTAGGACCGACCCCTGTGGGACCCCGCTCATAACAGGTGCCCACTGTGATACCTCATCACGTACCATGACTCGTTGTTGCCTCCCTGTCAGGTATTCTCTGATCCATTGCAGTGCCCTTCCTGTTATATGCGCCTGATCCTCTAGCTTCTGCACTAATCTCTTGTGAGGAACTGTGTCAAAGGCCTTCTTGCTGTCCAAGAAGATACAATCAACCCACCCCTCTCTCTCGTGTCTTACTTCTGTTACTTTATCATAAAACTCCAGAAGGTTTGTGACACAGGATTTACCTTCCATGAATCCGTGCTGGTTGGCATTTATACTCTTGTTCCGTTCCAGGTGCTCCACCACTCTCCTCCTGATAATCTTTTCCATAACTTTGTGTGTGTGTGTGTAAGGCTGT
The DNA here is from genome assembly GCF_038502225.1 of Cherax quadricarinatus. Taxonomy (NCBI): domain Eukaryota; kingdom Metazoa; phylum Arthropoda; class Malacostraca; order Decapoda; family Parastacidae; genus Cherax; species Cherax quadricarinatus. The sequence continues at coordinate 46,628,728 of NC_091310.1, read as the reverse complement.
GATGCATAGATATCACAACATTTACAATTATATTTATCTTTACCATCATCACAGGTATTACTGCTTCTTCAGTGATCCTTCCTACCTGGAGCACCAGGATCCACACATAACCGCAGCAGATCCTCCACATTTGGAGTAATAAGCGGTAGACGAGAAGCAACGTCACGAATGAGCACAATCAATGTACCACAAGCGTAAACAGTCTATTGTTGGCAGCTTGGAAGGTACCCAGACTGGAGAAACTGGTTCCACATTATTTGTACCTCCCACGACCCCCGTAACGTACTCCAAGGAATGGGGAGACATAGGGGTGGCTGTGGTATGGGTAGAGATTGACAGAAACTGAGGTGGATGGGTGGATACCTTCCTTCTCACCCCCTTCCATTACGGCGGCTTTCCCACGTAAGCAAAACAATAGAGAAGAGTGGAATGGGCAGCAGGGTAGTGGTCAAACTTGCCCAGAGGTACCTCTCACACACTGGCAAGTGTACCAGGTACCCCAGACACTGGCCAGCATACCAGGTACCCCAGACACTGGCCAGCATACCAGGTACCCCAGACACTGGCCAGCATACCAGGTACCCCAGACACTGGCCAGCATACCAGGTACCCCAGACACTGGCCAGCATACCAGGTACCCCGCGGGGGGCGTTGACCCCCAGAAACACCTTCCAGGTAGGTAAATTCCCTCATCGCTTTACTGAAGTTCCCCGTGTTAACCAGATTGGCGTGTGAACCGTGTTAACCAGACCCGCGTGTGAACCGTGTTAACCTAACTCCGGATTACAAACAGGCGTGTTAACAAAACATGTCAGGAATGCGCACCTGGCGGTCACTAGTATAACACTGAAGGCCGCTCTCAGACCCTCCC
>NC_091310.1:46592857-46622857 GCF_038502225.1 Cherax quadricarinatus | reverse complement strand
AACATGTGGGAATCCACAAGAATACACCACTAACCACAGCAATACACCACTAACCACAATACACCACTAACCACAACAATACACTACTTCACTAACCACACTTAACATGTGGGAATCCACAAGAATACACCACTAACCACAACAATACACCACTAACCACAACAATACACCACCAACCACAATACACCACTAACCACAACAATACACCACTAACCACAACAATACACCACTAACCACAATACACCACTAACCACAACAATACACCACTAACCACAACAATACACCACTAACCACAATACACCACTAACCACAACAATACACTACTTCACTAGCCACACTTAACATGTGGGAATACAAACATTTACCACTTTTCGACTGACGTATTTTTCTTAACGACTTGATCAGCGGAGAGACAACGTTGTTTGTGGCAGAGATACCAGCGAGTGTCCCGTGAAGAACACTGTTATTGTGCGGTCCCGTGAAGTACACTGTTATTGTGCGGTCCCGTGAAGAACACTTATGGTGCGGTCCCATGAAGAACACTGTTATTGTGCTGCCCCATGAAGAACACTGTTATGGTGCGGTCCCGTGAAGAACACTGTTATTGTGCGGTCCCGTGAAGAACACTTATGGTGCGGTCCCATGAAGAACACTGTTATTGTGCGGTCCCATGAAGAACACTGTTATTGTGCTGCCCCATGAAGAACACTGTTATTGTGCTGCCCCATGAAGAACAGTGTTATTGTGCTGCCCCATGAAGAACATTGTTATTGTGCTGCCCCATGAAGAACATTGTTATTGTGCTGCCCCATGAAGAACAGTGTTATTGTGCTGCCCCATGAAGAACATTGTTATTGTGCTGCCCCATGAAGAACAGTGTTATTGTGCTGCCCCATGAAGAACAGTGTTATTGTGCTGCCCCATGAAGAACACTGTTATTGTGCTGTCCCATGAAGAACATTGTTATTGTGCTGCCCCATGAAGAACATTATTGTGCTGCCCCATGAAGAACATTGTTATTGTGCTGCCCCATGAAGAACAGTGTTATTGTGCTGCCCCATGAAGAACAGTGTTATTGTGCTGCCCCATGAAGAACAGTGTTATTGTGCTGCCCCATGAAGAACATTGTTATTGTGCTGCCCCATGAAGAACATTGTTATTGTGCTGCCCCATGAAGAACAGTGTTATTGTGCTGCCCCATGAAGAACATTGTTATTGTGCTGTCCCATGAAGAACAGTGTTATTGTGCTGTCTCATGAAGAACACTGTTATTGTGCTGCCCCATGAAGAACACTGTTATTGTGCTGCCCCATGAAGAACAGTGTTATTGTGCTGCCCCATGAAGAACACTTATGGTGCGGTCCCATGAAGAACACTGTTATTGTGCGGTCCCATGAAGAACACTGTTATTGTGCTGCCCCATGAAGAACACTGTTATTGTGCTGCCCCATGAAGAACACTTATGGTGCGGTCCCATGAAGAACACTTATTGTGCGGTCCCATGAAGAACACTGTTATTGTGCTGCCCCATGAAGAACACTTATGGTGCGGTCCCGTGAAGAACACTGTTATTGTGCTGCCCCATGAAGAACACTGTTATTGTGCTGCCCCATGAAGAACACTGTTATTATGCGGTCCCGTGAAGAACACTGTTATAATGCGGTCCCGTGAAGAACACTGTTATTGTGCGGTCCCGTGAAGAACACTGTTATTATGCGGTCCCGTGAAGAACACTGTTATTGTGCGGTCCCGTGAAGAACAATGTTACTGTGCTGTCCCACGAAGAACACTGTTATTGTGCTGTCCCATAAAGAACACTGTTATTGTGCTGTACCATGAAGAACATTGTTATTGTGCTGTCTCATGAAGAACATTGTTATTGTGCTGTCTCATGAAGAACATTGTTATTGTGCTGTCTCATGAAGAACACTGTTATTGTGCTGTCTCATGAAGAACACTGTTATTGTGCTGTCCCATAAAGAACACTGTTATTGTGCTGTCCCATGAAGAACATTGTTATTGTGCTGTCTCATGAAGAACATTGTTATTGTGCTGTCTCATGAAGAACACTGTTATTGTGCTGTCTCATGAAGAACACTGTTATTGTGCTGTCTCATGAAGAACATTGTTATTGTGCTGTCTCATGAAGAACATTGTTATTGTGCTGTCTCATGAAGAACACTGTTATTGTGCTGTCTCATGAAGAACACTGTTATTGTGCTGTCCCATGAAGAACATTGTTATTGTGCTGTCTCATGAAGAACACTGTTATTGTGCTGTCTCATGAAGAACACTGTTATTGTGCTGTCCCATGAAGAACATTGTTATTGTGCTGTCCCATGAAGAACATTGTTATTGTGCTGTCTCATGAAGAACACTGTTATTGTGCTGTCTCATGAAGAACACTGTTATTGTGCTGTCCCATGAAGAACATTGTTATTGTGCTGTCTCATGAAGAACATTGTTATTGTGCTGTCTCATGAAGAACATTGTTATTGTGCTGTCCCATGAAGAACATTGTTATTGTGCTGTCTCATGAAGAACACTGTTATTGTGCTGTCTCATGAAGAACATTGTTATTGTGCTGTCCCATGAAGAACATTGTTATTGTGCTGTCCCATGAAGAACATTGTTATTGTGCTGTCCCATGAAGAACATTGTTATTGTGCTGTCTCATGAAGAACACTGTTATTGTGCTGTCCCATGAAGAACATTGTTATTGTGCTGTCCCATGAAGAACATTGTTATTGTGCTGTCCCATGAAGAACATTGTTATTGTGCTGTCCCATGAAGAACATTGTTATTGTGCTGTCCCATGAAGAACATTGTTATTGTGCTGTCCCATGAAGAACATTGTTATTGTGCTGTCCCATGAAGAACATTGTTATTGTGCTGTCTCATGAAGAACACTGTTATTGTGCTGTCCCATGAAGAACATTGTTATTGTGCTGTCTCATGAAGAACATTGTTATTGTGCTGTCTCATGAAGAACATTGTTATTGTGCTGTCCCAGGAAGAACATTGTTATTGTGCTGTCTCATGAAGAACACTGTTATTGTGCTGTCTCATGAAGAACACTGTTATTGTGCTGTCCCATGAAGAACATTGTTATTGTGCTGTCTCATGAAGAACATTGTTATTGTGCTGTCTCATGAAGAACATTGTTATTGTGCTGTCCCATGAAGAACATTGTTATTGTGCTGTCTCATGAAGAACACTGTTATTGTGCTGTCTCATGAAGAACATTGTTATTGTGCTGTCCCATGAAGAACATTGTTATTGTGCTGTCCCATGAAGAACATTGTTATTGTGCTGTCCCATGAAGAACATTGTTATTGTGCTGTCTCATGAAGAACACTGTTATTGTGCTGTCCCATGAAGAACATTGTTATTGTGCTGTCCCATGAAGAACATTGTTATTGTGCTGTCCCATGAAGAACATTGTTATTGTGCTGTCCCATGAAGAACATTGTTATTGTGCTGTCCCATGAAGAACATTGTTATTGTGCTGTCCCATGAAGAACATTGTTATTGTGCTGTCCCATGAAGAACATTGTTGTGCTGTCTCATGAAGAACACTGTTATTGTGCTGTCCCATGAAGAACATTATTATTGTGCTGTCTCATGAAGAACACTGTTATTGTGCTGTCCCATGAAGAACATTGTTATTGTGCTGTCTCATGAAGAACACTGTTATTGTGCTGTCCCATGAAGAACATTGTTATTGTGCTGTCCCATGAAGAACATTGTTATTGTGCTGTCCCATGAAGAACATTGTTATTGTGCTGTCCCATGAAGAACATTGTTATTGTGCTGTCCCATGAAGAACATTGTTATTGTGCTGTCCCATGAAGAACATTGTTATTGTGCTGTCTCATGAAGAACACTGTTATTGTGCTGTCCCATGAAGAACATTGTTATTGTGCTGTCTCATGAAGAACACTGTTATTGTGCTGTCCCATGAAGAACATTGTTATTGTGCTGTCTCATGAAGAACACTGTTATTGTGCTGTCCCATGAAGAACATTGTTATTGTGCTGTCTCATGAAGAACATTGTTATTGTGCTGTCTCATGAAGAACATTGTTATTGTGCTGTCTCATGAAGAACACTGTTATTGTGCTGAAGGTCTTAGGATCTTAGGAAGTGTTGTAAAGTAAAGTAAGGGCATCGCATGCGAAAAGTGCCATATACCCTGGGGTGGCAGGAAGGAAGGAAGGAAGGAAGGCAGGAAGGCAGGAAGGCAGGAAGGAAGGAAGGAAGGAAGGAAGGAAGGCAGGAAGGAAGGAAGGAAGGAAGGAAGGAAGGCAGGAAGGCAGGAAGGAAGGAAGGAAGGAAGGAAGGCAGGAAGGCAGGAAGGCAGGAAGGAAGGAAGGAAGGAAGGAAGGAAGGAAGGCAGGAAGGAAGGAAGGAAGGAAGGAAGGCAGGAAGGAAGGAAGGAAGGAAGGAAGGAAGGAAGGAAGGAAGGCAGGAAGGAAGGAAGGAAGGAAGGAAGGCAGGAAGGAAGGAAGGAAGGCAGGAAGGAAAAATGAATGAATGTATAAGGAAGAATAAAATGAATAATGAATGGAATGAATGAATATATGAATGAATGAATGAATGATACATGAATGAATGAATGAATAGAATGAATGAATAATGAATGAATATGAATGGAATGGAATGAATAATGGAATGAATGAATCGAAATGGAATGTTAATGAATGAATAATGAATGAATGGAATAATGAATGTTATGAATGAATAGAATGAATGGAAATATGAATGGAATGAATGAATGAATGAATATAATGAATGAAGGAATGGAATGATATGAATGGAATGAATGAATGGAATGAATGAATGAATGAAGGGAATGAATGAATGGAATGAATGAAATGAAGAATGAATAAGAATGAAGAAGGAATGAATGAAATGAATGATGAATGGAATGAACATGAAAATGAATGAATGAATGAATCATGGAATAAGAATGAATGAATGGAAATGGAATGTTATATGAAGAATGAATGAAATGGAATGAATGAATGAATGAATGAATAATGAATGGAATGAATGAAGAATAAAGGAATGGAATGAATGAATGAATCAGAATGTAATGAATGAATGAATGGAATAAATGATGAATGAATATGAATGCATGAATAATGAATGAATGAATGAAGAAGGAATGATGAATGAATGAATGAATGAAATATATGGAATGGAATAATGAATGAATGAATAAATGAATGAATGAATGAATGAATGAATGAATGGAAATAGAATGAATGAATGAATGGAATAATGATATGAATGAATGAATGAATGAATGACATGGAATGAATGAATGAATGAATGAATATGAATGAATGAAGAAACATGAATGAATGAAGATGAATGAATGAAGAATGAATGAATGAATGAATACATGAATGAATGGAATGAATAGAATGAATAATGGAATGGAATGCAGGAATGAAGGAATGAATGAATGAATGAATGGAATACATGAATGGAATGGAATGGAATGAATGGAATAGCATGAATGAATGAATGAATGGAATAAGAATGAATGTAGAAGAATGAATGAATGAATGAATAATGAATGGAATGGAATGAAGAAGAATGAATGGAATGAATGAAGGAATGGAATGAATGAATGAATGAATGAATGATATGGAATGACATGAATGGAAGGAATGAATGGAAGGAATGAATGAAATGAATGGAATGGAAATGAAATGAAATGAATGGAATGAATGAGAATACATGAATATGATGAATGAATTATAATGAATGAATGACATGAATGGAATAATGATAAAATGAATGAATGAATGAATGAATGAATGGAAGGTATGGAATGAATGGAAGGAATGAATGAATGAATGAATGAATGCATATGAATGAATGAATACTATGAATGAATCGAATGAATGAATGGAATGAATGAATGAATGAATGAATGAAAAGGAATGAATATATTGAATAATGAATGAAGAATGAATGGAAGAATAATGAATGGAATGAATGAATGGAAGTATATGAATGAATGAATGAATAATGGATATGAATGAATGAATGAATGAATGAATGAATGATATAAGAATGAATGAATGTAATGAATGAATACGATGAATGAATGGAATGAATAATGAATGAATGATGAATGGAATAATGAATGGAATGAAAAATGGAATGAATGGAATGAATACATGGAATGAATGAATGGAATAGAATGAATGAATGGAATGATATGGAATGAATGAATGAATAGAATGAATGAAAATATAATGAATGAATGAATGGAATGAATGAATAGGAATGAATGGAATGGAATAATGAATGAATGTAATGAATGAATGAATGAATGTTATGAATGAATGGAATAATGAATGAATGAATGAATAAGAATGATGAATAGAATACATGAATGAATGAAAAGTGAATGAATGAATGAATGAATGAATATGATGGAATACATGGAATAAATGAATGAATAAATGAATGAATGAATGAATGAATGGAATGGAATGAATGGAATGAATGAATGGAATGAAGGAATGAATGAATAATGAATGGAATGAATGAATGAATGAATTGAATGAATGAATGTAGAATAGTATGAATGAATGAATGAAAATGGAATGAATGAATAATGAATAATGAATGAAGGAATGAATGAATGAATGGAATGAATAATGAATGAATGCATGGTGAATGAATGGTGAATGAATGAAAGTCGAATGGAATGAATGAATAGAATGAATGAATGAATGAATGGAATGGAATGAATGAATGAATGAATGGAATGAATGAATGAATGGAATGAACTATGAATGAAGTAACAGGAATGAATGGAAAATGAATAGAATAGAATGAATGAATAAATGAATGAATGGAATATTGAATGAATGAATGAATGAATGAATGGAAAGGAATGGAAGGAAGGAATGAATGGAATGAAGGAAGAAAGGAATGGAATGAAGGAATGAATATGAATGAAGGAAGGAATGAAGGAATGCTAAGGAATGAATGGAATAATGAAGAAAAGAATGAAGGAAGGAAGGAGAATAGAAGAAAGGAAGAAAGGAAGAAAGGAAGGAAGGAAGGAACGAAGGAAGGAAGGCAGGAAGGAAGGAAGAAAGAAAGAAAGGAAGGAAGGAAGGAAGGAAGGCAGAAAGGAAGGAAGGAAAGAAGGAAGGCAGAAAGGAAGGAAGGAAAGCAGGAAGGAAGGAAGGAAGGAAGAAAGAAAGAAAGAAAGAAAGAAAGGAAGGAAGGAAGGAAGGAAGGAAGGAAGGAAGGAAAAAAGGCAGGAAGGAAGGAAGGAAGGAAGAAAGGAAGGCAGGAAGGAAGAAAGGGAAGGAAATCATATTAATCACAAAAGGCGTTATAAATTACGTATTAATGTCAACTAGATCCAAGTTTGCCACAGTGACAAGTCTTGGTCCTGTGATGACCCGCCCCGCCGAACTTATATTACTCTGGTCAAAACCTTCCACTGAACAGCCCCGTCATTAGTTATGTATCACATCGCAGGAAAAAATAGCTAAATTAATTACACCGCTTACAATATAAGGAAACAATGCTCCTTTATACGGTTTTTTTTTTTCAGAGAATGAACTTAAAAGAAAAAAAGTGTCTTAAAATCGAGTAGCGTGTACTCATGTAGCAGTGAGTACTTGACATATACTGTGACTCCAGCGACGACACGAACTGCTGGTTCTCAGCGTGCTCGTTCAGCAGGCGTCGCACCTCCCCTGCTGGAGGTTACCTGGAGGTTATTCCGGGGATCAACGCCCCCGCGGCCCGGTCCATGACCAGGCCTCCCGATGGATCAGGGCCTGATCAACTAGGCTGTTACTGCTGGCCGCACGCAGTCCAACGTACGATTTGCCACAGCCCGCTGATCCGGCACTGACTTTAGGTATCTGTCCAGCTCTCTCTTGAAGGCAGCCAGGGGTTTATTGGCAATTCCCCTAATGCTTGATGGGAGGCTGTTGAACAGTTTTGGGCCCCGGACACTTATGAAACCTCATGTACCAGCAATGTATCCTTTAAGTCTTGTGTACCATATTGTGTAATAAAGGATATTTACTGGTAAAAATGTTCAAAAATGGCTTCAGGAAGAAATCCAAATATTTTTTCCTCGAAGCCTTTTTATCCACTTCTCCGAGGCTGTGGGTCCCACAATTTTGCACTTTAGGTGGGCACCATCCTATGTAAAACAAGTGTTGGTTAATATGAAATGACTCCCTTTCTGATCAAATATTTCTCCCCTTACTTCCACCGTCACTCCCATGGCAACATATACCTCTCTCTCTCTCTACAAAATCCTCTTACTGCTGAGTTCCAACCCCCTCCCCTGATGAGGGACGGTGTACCCCTGTGTCCCCTCACATGCGCCTTATCCCCCCCTTCACCCTTCATCCAGGAGGTGTGTGTGTGTGTTTCCCCTGATCACCCCTGGACGCTCCCACGACTCTACACTCACCCATTAACAACTATATCTGACGTTATCCCAGGCCCACACCACTGTTCTCTCGTTCTCTCTCTCTCTCTCTCTCTCTCTCTCTCTCTCTCTCTCTCTCTCTCTCTCTCTCTCTCTCTCTCTCTCTTTCACATACACACACACACCAAGAATTGTAGAGATTTTTGAAATGCCATAATGACATTATAATTAGGCGGGGCCAGGAGCTAGGACTCGATCCCTGCAACCTCAACTAGGTGAGTACACACACACACACACACACACACACACACACACACACATACATACACACACACACACACGTTTCGACCCCTGCAACCACAATTAGGTGAGTACAAAATGGTAACTAACACACACACGGGAAAGGGCAAAGAAGATCGCAGACAGAGTACAGGCTAGGGGGCCAAAGACTGCAAACCTCACTCAAGGAAAAGGATCTCGGGGTGAGTATAATACCAAGCACATCTCCTGAGGAGCACATCAACCAGATAACTGCTGCAGTATGTGGGCGTTTGGCAAACCTAAGAATAGCGTTCCGACAACAAGACTAGTCTCGGAGTTAAGGGGACTGTCCTACGAAGAAAGGTTAGGGAAAATGGACCTGATAACACTGGAAGACAGAAAGGATACCTGGAGTTTACCTGGAGAGAGTTCCGGGGGTCAACGCCCCCGCGGCCCGGTCTGTGACCAGGCCTCCTTAGGTCAGTGTCCCAGGATGCGACCCACACCAGTCGACTAACACCCAGGTACCCATTTTACTGATGGGGAACATAGACAACAGGTGGAAAGAAACACGTCCAATGTTTCTACTCTGGCTGGGAATCGAACCCAGGCCCTCACCGTGTGAAGCGAGAGCGTTAACCACCAGGCCACCAGAGACATGATAACGACATATAAAATACTGAGAGGAATTGACAAGCTGAACAGAGACAGGATGTTCCAGAGATGGAACACAGCAACAAGGGGTCACAATTGAAAGTTGAAGACTCGGATGAGTCAAAGGGATGTTAGGAAGTACTTCTTTGGTCACAGAATTGTCAGGAAGTGAAAAGATCTGGAAAGTGAGGTAAAGGAGGCAGTATCCACACATAGCTTTAAGAAGATATATGATAAAGCCCATGGAGCAGAGAGGAAGAGATTCTACCTACCTACCTGTGTCAGCATAGTTGCTGACACCTGGACCTAATAGCGACCAGTGAAGAGGCGGGCCAGGAGCTATGAATCGACCCCTGCAACCACAATCAGGTGAGTACACACACATGGAAGATCAGACAAAGAAGACATTTTTCTGGCCACAAGAGGCATCACAAGAAGACAAAGTTGTGACTCGAGAGAAAAGTGAGAGGAAAGTGAGAGTAAGGTGAGAGTAAGGTGAGAGTAAGGTGAGAGTAAGGTGAAAGTAAGGTGAGAGTAAGGTGAGAGTAAGGTGAGAGTAAGGTGAGAGTAAGGTGAGAGTAAGGTGAGAGTAAGGTGAGAGTAAGGTGAGAGTAAGGTGAGAGGAAGGTGAGAGTAAGGTGAGAGTAAGGTGAGAGTAAGGTGAGAGGAAGGTGAGAGTAAGATGAGAGTAAGGTGAGAGTAAGGTGAGAGTAAGGTGAAAGTAAGGTGAGAGTAAGGTGAGAGTAAGGTGAAAGTAAGGTGAGAGGAAGGTGAGAGTAAGGTGAGAGGAAGGTGAGAGTAAGGTGAGAGGAAGGTGAGAGTAAGATGAGAGTAAGATGAGAGTAAGGTGAGAGTAAGGTGAGAGGAAGGTGAGAGTAAGATGAGAGTAAGATGAGAGTAAGTAGTGGTGGTACTGTCCGTGGCGCTCCATCTCTCTTACCATTACAATATAAGCGGTTTCTCAGTTACGTAGCCTACTGCAACACTCTACGATCAACACCTGCGCTCACGCACATCAACACCTGTTACTCTACGAAAAACATATGGAGAGACAAGGAAAGAGCGAGAGGTGAGAGAAGAAGCAATGAAGAGGAGGAAGGAAGAGAAGGAGAAGCTTGATCTGAAAGACCAATGAAAGTGTGGAGGGGGCAGCGTCCCCTCCCTTTAACCTCTCCTACCACTAACTACTTGTGGTGGGTGCCACAAGGGGAGGGGGTTTAAGGGGGTTGAATAATGGGGCCGACGTTACAATCAATGACATTCCCCAACTAGCCAGTGAACACCTGTTGTAGGGCTGGGAGAGGAACGGATGGGGATGATGGTGGTGGCTAGTGGAGGGGAAAACATGAAGAGTACGAACAAGGGAGAAGAGGCGAGGGAGGGAAGACGAAGGCCAGGGAGATGACGGTGAATTATGAGAAGGAAAAAGAGGTTAAAGCAACCGAACTTAGAAAGAAAACGATTCCCCTACCTGGAGGGTGTTCCGGGGGTCAACGCCCCCCGCGGCCCAGCCCTTGACCAGGCCTCCCGGTGGATCAGGGCCTTATCAACCAGGCTGTTACTGCTGGCCCCTGATCAGCCAGATTGTAGTGCATAGGTTGGACTGCATGCATCTAGCAATAACAACCTGCTTGTTCATCAAGAGAAATGGGAGGCTTGATCCTGGACCTTGTCTGGAGCAGAGGTGAGAAACAAACATTATAATATAATGTACACACCGCCGTAACAACATACTGGAGTCAGAAATATGGGATGAAGCGCAAAATAAACCCAGTGAAAGGCAGGCGTGCCGTGGACACAATACGAGAACGCTGTATCAACATCTGTGAACCCAGACTTTTTAACACCTTATCAGAAGATATCAGAAATACTGCCGCAACAAGAGTAGATGTCCTAGGGAAGAAACTCGACAAGTAGCTCCTCCAGATGCAGGATCAACCAGGCTGTGAGAACACTGTAATCACTATGATAACGCCCTGACTGTGAGCAACAACACTCTTTGATCACTACAATAACACCATGAATGTGTCTATCTGGAGTCTGCCTGAGAGCTCCGAAGGGTCAGCGCCCCTGTGGCCCGGTCCATGACCAGGCCTCCCGGTGGATCAAGATTGATCAACCAAGCTGTTACTACTGGCCACACGCAATCCAACGTACGGCCCACAGCCTGGCTGGTCAGGAACTGACTTTAGGAACCTATCCGGTTCCCTCTTGAAGACAGCTAGAAGTCTGCTGGTGATTCCTCATGTATAACAGACAAAGAGATATAAACCACAGAACTGTGTCTTCCTTTGCCGACGATATTAGGATTTGCCTGAGACTGTCATCCACTGAGGACACCGCAAATCTCCAAGCGGATATAAACCAAGTCTTCCAGTGGGCCACAGAAAACCATGTGAAGTTCAGTGAGGACAAATTTCAGTTACTCCGTTATGAAAATATTTTAATAACACACTAGAACAGAAGACTAATGTGAAGGATTTAATACTGATAATGTGAGAGAATCTCACTTTCAAAGATCACAACAATGTCACTATCACAATTGCGAGGAAGATGATAGGATGGATAATGAGAACCTTCAAAATAAGGTATGCCACGCCAGTGATGATCCACTGTTCTCTCTAGGCTGGAATATTGCTGTACACTAACAGCCCCTTTCAAGGCAGGCGAAATTATAGACCTGGGAAATATACAGAGAACTTTCACTGCACGTATAAACAGTCAAGAACCTCAATTGCTGGTACTGAAGTCCCTTGACTTGTATTCTTTGGAATGCAGGCGAGAAAGATACATCAAAATTTACACCTGATAAATCCCAGAGGAACTAGTCCCAAATCTTCACACAGATATCACACCCTACGAAAGTAACAGACTTAGAATGTAGGGCAACATCCCTCCGATGAAAAATAGGGGCGCTGTGTGTACACTGAGACCACAAAAGTGTCAGGAGCTTAAGACTTTTCTAGCCGCCTCTCAGCATACATAACGGGGGTTACCAACAGACTTTTGGCTAACTTCAAGAAGGAGCTGGACAGATACCGAAAGTCAGTACCTGACCAGCCGGGCTGTGGTTTGTATGTTGGATTGCGTGTGACCGGCAGTAACAGCCTGGCTGATCAGGAAATGATCTACCACGCGGGGACGTTGACCCCCAGAACACCCTCCAGGCAGGTAGGTGATTAAGTTAACACCTTCACTATGATGAAGATAACACCTTCACTGAGGCTGGGATAACACACTGTGGTCAAGATAACACCCTCACTGTGGTCAAGTTAACACCCTCACTGTGGTCAAGATAACACCCTCACTGTGGTCAAGTTAACACCCTCACTGTGGTCAAGATAACACCCTCACTGTGGTCAAGTTAACACCCTCACTGTGGTCAAGATAACACCCTCACTGTGGTCAAGTTAACACCCTCGCTGTGGTCAAGATAACACCCTCGTTGTGGTCAAGATAACACACTGTGGTCAAGATAACACACTGTGATTAAGATAACACCCTCACTGTCGTCAAGATAACACTGTGGTCAAGATAACACCCTCTATGTGGCCAAGATAACATCCTCACTATGGTCAAGATAACACACTGCGGTCAAGATAACACACTGTGATTAAGATAACACCCTCACTGTCGTCAAGATAACACTGTGGTCAAGATAACATCCTCACTGTGGTCAAGATAATACCCTCACTGTGGTCAAGATAATACCCTCACTGTGGTCAAGATAACACCCTCACTGTGGTCAATATAACACCCTCACTGTGATCAAGATAACACCCTCACTGTGACCACCCTCGCTACCATCATGGCTGATATCGTGTCATGTTGCACACACTGCGAATGATCGCGATAGCTGCCTGCGTGTCGGGTCCTGTTATCAGATCCGTCGCCAGTGTTGTCTTATCGCGTCGGATGCGGATGGGGAGATGGTTATCTGAGAAGGGTGAGGGCGAGGGGGGCGGGTTATCGAAGAGCGATAGCTATCGTAACCTAGCAGGCTATCGTCATTTTTTTAAGGGAAGGAAGGGGTAGATGGGGAGGGGTGGGGAGGGGAGGTGTTGGGGGTGTCCGACACTTGCCAAATTTGTGTTAATGATGCACTTCCGCTCACTGCCCTCTCTCTCTCTCTCTCTCTCTCTCTCTCTCTCTCTCTCTCTCTCTCTCTCTCTCTCTCTCTCTCTCTCTCACCACAATATGTGTGGTGGGAGTGAGTGGGGTGGTGAGCTGGGCAGTGGTGAGTGGGGCAGTGGTGAGTGGAGCAGTGGCGAGCAGGGCAGTGGTGTGGAGGTGGATGGGCGTCCTTCTACCATGTGCTGGAATGAGGGTGAATCACCACCCTGTGACGCTATATGCTGCAGACATCTCTAATATCAATTCGTCTTCGAAGAAGCCATTGATTGCATGGCCATGCACTCCACCCCAGGCTCAGACTCGTGGAACTTCATATCCATAAAGATTGCAATAAACTCTTATAACGATAGACAAGACTAAACACTGGAGTCATTCCACTGTCATTAAAATCCACTGATACATCTTCACTCCACAAACCACGGTAGGGGCGGGGATTGAAATCGCGGTAAGTCGTAAAACTTCAGACCGACGTGTTAGCCACTCGGCCAGCTCGCTACAATAAGATTCATCCAACTAGGTATATTTATACATAATAGTAAGGTTAGCATAGGCACCACTGCAACCACAAATGCAAGTTTTTACGGATGAGTCTCCCACCAGCAATCGTGTCATTACGATTTTTTGAATCACTCCACAAAGGTGGTAGTAGTAAAGCAACTGCAAAATTCTAAACACCAAAAGCCCTAACATCCACATCATCGAGATTTTTGAAAGTGTTTTAAGAAGCAAGAGTGAACATTACATGGAATCACAACAGTTGCACAACCCAGATCAACATGGGTTCAGAACAGGTCGTTTCTACCTTTTGCAACTGCTGGATCATTACGACATGGTCTTGAATGCACTTAAAGACAAGCAAAATGCAGACGTTGTATACATTAACTTTGCACAAGCCTTTGGCAAGTGCAAAATGATATAGTTACATACAAAATGCGAACAAGAGGAATAATTGGGAAGGTGAGCAGATAGATGTTTAGCTTCCTCACAGAATCCAAAGAGTAACAGTAAACAGTGAAGTCAGTAGCTGCTACAATGATGAGTTCTCTCCCCCAAGACACGGTACTCGCCCCACTTTTCTTTCTCATTCTCAAATTTGACACACATGGACATAAACCGAAGCACTGTATCATCCTTCGCAGATACAAGAATTTAAATAAAATAAGTCTTCCAGTAGGCTACTGACAACAAAATTATGCTCACTGAGAATAAATTTCAGTTACTACGTCAAGAAAGAATGGAGAAAATATAAACAAGATCAGAGTACAAGACCAACTCAAACTACTCAATATAACGCAAGTCAGACATGAGAGGCCTAGGAGTTATAATGTTAGATCTCACGTTCAAGAAGCACGACAATGTTATTACCGCAACTGCAAGAAAATAATAGGTTGGATACCTTATTTATTTTTATTATCACACCGGCCGATTCCCACCAAGGCAGGGTGGCCCGAAAAAGAAAAACTTTCACCATCATTCACTCCATCACTGTCTTGCCAGAAGGGTGCTTTACACTACAGTTTTTAAACTGCAACATTAACACCCCTCCTTCAGAGTGCAGGCACTGTACTTCCCATCTCCAGGACTCAAGTCCGGCCTGCCGGTTTCCCTGAATCCCTTCATAAATGTTACTTTGCTCACACTCCAACAGCACGTCAAGTATTAAAAAAACCATTTGTCTCCATTCACTCCTATCAAACACGCTCACGCATGCCTGCTGGAAGTCCAAGCCCCTCGCACACAAAACCTCCTTTACCCCCTCCCTCCAACCCTTCCTAGGCCGACCCCTACCCCGCCTTCCTTCCACTACAGACTGATACACTCTTGAAGTCATTCTGTTTCGCTCCATTCTCTCTACATGTCCGAACCACCTCAACAACCCTTCCTCAGCCCTCTGGACAACAGTTTTGGTAATCCCGCACCTCCTCCTAACTTCCAAACTACGAATTCTCTGCATTATATTCACACCACACATTGCCCTCAGACATGACATCTCCACTGCCTCCAGCCTTCTCCTCGCTGCAACATTCATCACCCACGCTTCACACCCATATAAGAGCGTTGGTAAAACTATACTCTCATACATTCCCCTCTTTGCCTCCAAGGACAAAGTTCTTTGTCTCCACAGACTCCTAAGTGCACCACTCACTCTTTTTCCCTCATCAATTCTATGATTCACCTCATCTTTCATAGACCCATCTGCTGACACGTCCACTCCCAAATATCTGAATACGTTCACCTCCTCCATACTCTCTCCCTCCAATCTGATATTCAATCTTTCATCACCTAATCTTTTTGTTATCCTCATAACCTTACTCTTTCCTGTATTCACCTTTAATTTTCTTCTTTTGCACACCCTACCAAATTCATCCACCAATCTCTGCAACTTCTCTTCAGAATCTCCCAAGAGCACAGTGTCATCAGCAAAGAGCAGCTGTGACAACTCCCACTTTTGTGTGTGATTCTTTTATCTTTTAACTCCACGCCTCTTGCCAAGACCCTCGCATTTACTTCTCTTACAACCCCATCTATAAATATATTAAACAACCACGGTGACATCACACATCCTTGTCTAAGGCCTACTTTTACTGGGAAAAAATTTCCCTCTTTCCTACATACTCTAACTTGAGCCTCACTATCCTCGTAAAAACTCTTCACTGCTTTCAGTAACCTACCTCCTACACCATACACTTGCAACATCTGCCACATTGCCCCCCTATCCACCCTGTCATACGCCTTTTCCAAATCCATAAATGCCACAAAGACCTCTTTAGCCTTATCTAAATACTGTTCACTTATATGTTTCACTGTAAACACCTGGTCCACACACCCCCTACCTTTCCTAAAGCCTCCTTGTTCATCTGCTATCCTATTCTCCGTCTTACTCTTAATTCTTTCAATTATAACTCTACCATACACTTTACCAGGTACCTATAGCCTTCAAAACAAGAGATGCCAAGCCAGTAATCCTCTTCAGGTCACTCGTTTTCTTTATAACAGAATATTGCTGTGTATTAATTAACGGCCCCCTTCTAGGCAGGCGAAATTACTGAGCTGCAAAATGCACAGAGAACCTTCAAACATCTAAATTAACGGGAGCGCTTGAAGTGCCTAGAACTGTACTCAATAGAAGGCAAGAATGATGCATCATAATCGACACCTGGAAGATACTGGAGAGATTGGTTCCTAACCTGCACACCGAAATAACTACATAAACACAAGAGGCTTGCCAAACAGTACAAAATACCTCCAATGAAAAACAGGGGAGCGATAAGTACACTGAGAGATAATTCAGTAAGTGTTAATTAAGAGACCACGACTCTTCAACACCCTTCCTTCATGCATAAAGGGAATTACTAACAAAAATATAGCTGTCCTCAGGAGGAAACTCGGCAGATTCCTCAAAATAGTTCCAGATCAGTCAAGCTGTGGAGTATATATTAGACTGAGGGGGAAGGGGACAGGCACCAACAGTTTCATCGATCAGGCCAGATACCAGGAAGTTTGGTCCGGGACCGTGCCGCGGGGACGGGGGTGTGACCTTTGGAAACTACTCCAGGTAAATATTCATGGTGACTCACAGCACCAGCTTCACCCTTGAGAATGAGTGACTGTTACTCATTTTTAAGCACATATTACTAACAGTGCGAATAAATGTTACTCAACATTCATCACCTTGTGTAAGCGAATGTTACACAACCCTTCATGCGCATACAAATAAGTTTCCCTTAAAAATACAGTTGCATTGCTTGGTTCACGCTCTGACCTCACCGATGTTTAGATATTAGATGTATTATGCAATAGTTATGTACGTTCCTTCAACTGTCGAGGTCAGTCCGTTCCCCAAGGTCTGCCCAAGCCCTTCCCCAAGGTCTGCCCAGCCCTTCCCCAAGGTCTGCCAAGCCCTTCCCCAAGGTCTGCCAAGCCCTTCCACAAAGTCTGCCAAGCCCTTCCCCAAGGTCTGTTAATTCCACCCCGAGGTTACCTGTAGCTACATATAGGAGATTTGTCCTTACTCCCCCCCATCCCCATCCCACCCAAATTCTATCAGTTCCGCTCAGAGGTCTGTCAACTTCCACCCCGAGATCTGTCAACTAACGCTTCTGTCTACCATTCTATCACATTCCCCAACAGCAAGAGGCCTTCTTGGCTCCCCATTATCTCGTCAAGTAATGGACGGACAAGAGTGGACGCAACAAGTATACAAGTTTACTTCACCGAGTGTGTAAGCACTTGTAGGCTACTCGAATAAAGCTTATCTTCATCTGAGCTTTAAGACAGGCATGCCTCTTGAGTTTACAGCAGCTGGTGTAAGCGGAGCGTGAATACTCATCCTGCTGACTCACCAGTCATTAACACTTACTCATCTCTTAATACCGGGCACACAATAGGAAAAATGGTGGCATTCTTCCCTATATATATATATATATATATATATATATATATATATATATATATATATATATATATATATATATATATATATATTTCAACAAGTCGGTCGTCTCCCACCGAGGCAGGGTGACCCAAAAAAGAAAGAAAATCCCCAAAAAGAAAATACTTTCATCATCATTCAACACTTTCACCACACTCACACATTATCACTGCTTTTGCAGAGGTGCTCAGAATACAACAGTTTAGAAGCATATACGTATAAAGATACACAACATATCATATATATATATATATATATATATATATATATATATATATATATATATATATATATATATATATATATATATATATATATAAGAGAGTTTATGAGGCTGGAGTAGACAGGTGAGAGACATACAGTATTATAATCTGTCCGCCTGAGGTGAGAGACTTCAGCAAGGTAATGAGGATATCTTCATACAAGAAATAAGAATAGCAATGGGGGAGCTAGAAGGAAGGTGGACAGAGAATAAGGGAAGGAAGGAGGGTTGGTGGGGGAGGAAGAATGAGAGAGAGTAGGAGGGATGGTAGAGGGGAGGGAGGCGCCATGTGTCTGGCGAAACATGTGGAGCAATATGTCTTGTTTACAATTAGTACGCAAATAGCACATGTCCTGTGTAAGGAATACAGATACTGAGTACGTGAAGTGAGAGTCCGTGACTAGAAACGATCTTCAGCGTATCCCTCAACCAGGTACAAATTATCTTCGGAATAATAACTTACCTCGAAATGACGGTCTTGTGAGTGTGAGTGTGTGTGTGTGTGTGTGTGTGTGTGTGTGTGTGTGTGTGTGTGTGTGTGTGGGCGGTGCCGGCGGAAGCAGCCGCTGAGGAAGTGGGTTTTTGTGGTGTGTGTGTGTGGAGGTCGTCACGGGAAGGCAGCAGGCCTGGAGGTCGGGTCAGGTCAGTTATAGAGGCCCGTGGGAACCTGGCCAAGGTGGACAGATGAGGCCAGATGTGCGACAGGGCAACCACCAGTATTGACGCACACAGCCGACGTCACCAACCGCCGCCAGCTGCATTCCCAGATCCCACTGATGATGCCTCATCGCCATCCCTCTATTACACTCTCTCATACTCAACCGTAAGCAAATTAATTACTTCCTTGAAACGCTGGTTATGTATTTTTCCTTATATTGCCTTCAGATTGATCACTTTAGTGGAATAATACGGTATAGGGTGGATTTGTTAAAGAGAACAAATTCGATGCTTAGCATCCCATCACACACCCGGCTGAGAGCCTTGTGAGTGGCTGAGCTGCGTTCTGGGCGGAGTCTTGCTCATCCTCGCCCATAAATACTCGCGACTCCAGGGTTTGTGTACAGTTTCCTTACCCTCACAGTGAGTGAACACCAGAAGTTACTCCTCTTGTGATATACTCCAACACGTTCATGAAGATGAGGGCTCAACGCTGCATGTCACCAGTGCAAGCCGTTATGGATGGCAAAGTCCACAAGGCTCCACCCAAGACTGAGGGTGCTGAGGTGCTTATGTACCTGGAGCGCCTCCAACACCTGGTTCCCCTCTGTCCCAAGGATCGTCCAGTCACAAAGCTAGAGCTGATCCAGTCTGTTATCGACTACATCTACGACTTGGAGGACGCCCTGGGCACCAGTGACGATGACTCCTCTTCCGAGGAGGACATGGACTTCGTTGAGAGTTCCTGAGAAGGGACGCAGACCTCGTCGCCTCCGCTGTGTTTCCGGGAGCGACGAAACAGCGTCCAGTCAGTTGGGGCGCTAGGGTAGTGAACAATTGCTGCCGGAGTGAAGCAGTGTGATAGACACTTGGCACACTCTCATGGCACTCCCTTCCCGCGCCCCTGCCACGTAAAGTGCCATCTTGACCTCATCTAGCCTCGTTCACCTCACACTTGCAACCAGCACCGTACACGCCCACCTGCCAACCCTTGCTGGTAAGTTTCTCATCTTATGTAAAACTCGTTAATAAGTTGAGCTAAACCCATGATTTATACAAGGCAAGGAGGCTTTATTTTTAAAGTCCCTGATTTTTTTTAACTCAAGCGACGTTGTTTCAAGCTATTGAATTGTTCTATCCATAATTTCTACATATTTTTTTAGAGGAAATTTCTTAAGTTAACAAGTTAATTTAGTTTGCAAATTATAAAAAGTTATTCTATTTTCTTTACAGACGGCTTAAGTATGACGCTTATACCGTAGCGGAGCATCCAGATTGGAGCTGCTCTCACGAGGGACCCAACACGCCACCAGCAATGTCAACAAGAAGTCTCCATCTCGTGTCCACCTGCCCCCTTCCGTGCTCTGTATAATTGTGCTACGTTCTTCTACAACAGTGTTCTACACCTTTGTTCTACACTACTACAACTGAATGGTAGAGTGCGAGTACTTGAAGGACTGAGTTGGACTGCCTGGACGTTAGCAGCAAGAGTAGCTTACCTATCGAGGCTGCCTTGATGAACTGTGAAGAGAGCAACGTGAGGGTGGTGGGTGGAGTTGGTGTGGGCGTGCTGGTGGGTTGAGTTGGTGTGGGCGTGCTGGTGGAGGGGCGGGGTGTTGTCTTCTGGTACTTCATCCCATCTACCTGCTGATCTTATCATTAACATTCCCCTAGGAACATAATGATTTTGTTTAAAGACAGTAGAGTTATAGAGCCATATATTTCTATATATATAATGTATATTTATATCAATGATCAATTTTCTAAATAAAATATTTCATATAGAGTGTGTTTCCACTATATTCCATTCGAAAAAAGGCTTTCTGGATGCTGTTGATAATATTGGTCTAAATAAAAGACAAATATATATTGATTCAATTCAATTCTCTCTACTCTGGCAACTGACATTTTTAACGCCGTAAACTGCATGGTTGACTACCGCACTATCTCCATGTTGCCACAGCTACCATACAGTATCAGCGACCATAACTACCATATACAATGACCACAAAACTACCATCCACCACATTGACAACAACCGCCATAACTTTGAGTTTCGAGTCCTTCTACTCCCGGAGCCCGGCCATGGGCCAGGCTCGTCTGGTGCTAGCCTGGTTAACCAGGTTATTTCTGCTGGTGGCCCTGTCACCGCCATCACAGCCTGGTTGATCTGGCACCTTACACCTCACGGAACGTAAAACTACTGTTACATTAATACACTGGACCACAACCGCCATACGGGTTTTGTGCTCCCCATAACTATAATATATTCATTATTATTATTATTATTATTCATGCAGGGAGCAGTAAAACCGTAAGGGTCTCAGAGGTTTGACCTGGGGAAGGAAGAGTGTTGCTCTTAATTCCTTGGATCAAGAGGCAGCAATACAGGTGGAGGCACCTAACTGCCTGCGTCACACCTGCTGATTAGCATAATGAATGAAAGCCGCATGCGACGTGCGCATGAATAATGTACACAAGCCAGGCCAACACTTGACTTTGTGAAAGTCAGTCAGTCAGTCAGTCAGTCAGTCTCTCTCTCTCTCTCTCTCTCTCTCTCTCTCTCTCTCTCTCTCTCTCTCTCTCTCTCTCTCTCTCTCTCTCTCA
Source organism: Cherax quadricarinatus (assembly GCF_038502225.1). Classification (NCBI taxonomy): domain Eukaryota; kingdom Metazoa; phylum Arthropoda; class Malacostraca; order Decapoda; family Parastacidae; genus Cherax; species Cherax quadricarinatus. The sequence continues at coordinate 46,601,417 of NC_091310.1, read as the reverse complement.
GCTTCACATTATCCTGCTTTCCGTGTTCAGTACTAAGCCGCGGTGAGTAAGAGCCCTGGGTAAGGATTTATCAGTGGTGAGTCAGCAGCAGCAGAGTACGTACTGTTTACTCCAGCTGGATGTCAAGCCTTGTTTTCCCCAAATGAGATTCCCATTCTTGCCTGACTTGACTGAGAATTAAGTCCTGGTGGTCTTATGAGGTTTGTTGGCAGGCACAGTCAAGACGGAGGAAACTGACAGACCTCGTGAAGGAAGGGAGGAAACTGACAGACCTCGTGAAGGAAGGGAGGAAACTGACAGACCTCGTGAAGGAAGGGAGGAAACTGACAGACCTTGTGAAGGAAGGGAGGAAACTGACAGACGTCGTGGGGATGGGGAGAATTATTAACCTCTAAGCAGAATTGACACCTCGGGGTAAAATAATAATTAATAATAATTATTATTATATGGGTAGTGAAGCACCTTGTTGCTGGTGAAGAAACTTGATCAAAGGAACTGAAGCTGCCATCTATTCCTCGGATCAAACCTGACAGCTTCCCATTCCCCCAGGCGCTTTATGACCTTAGCGGGTTTAGCGCATCGTCAGAGATATAATAACATTCCAGATATAGCCACACGGATAATTTTTTTAAGGTTTGAAGCCTGTCTACTATACGAGGGTTATGAAGGTTGCTTCTCACATATACTCACCAATATGTGGTTGCAGAGGTTGAGCCTCAGCTCCTGGACAATTTACACCACCAGTAAATCCAGTGTATATACACAGATGACATCTAGGTGAGTACAAATAGGAAGCATGTCTGTCTCGCCCTCATCAGACGGAGGATCGAGCCTCCATTACGTCTTGCGCTGAATGACCCTCAAAGTACGTAGTATTTAACGCCTCTCGGCCAGATCTGAAATCTATGCGAGAGGCGTTAAGCACTACGTACCTTGCTGTAGTGTAAATAATTGTAAATAATTATCTTTCTCCACATCTTGTCGGTATGTTAGCCACTACTTATGACCCTTGCAGGCTTAGCGCTTCTTTTTTTATTATAATAACAGCTGGCCACTGCTTGCCTGTGCACTACACGGTCTAATAATAATCTTCACTTCTACAAGTACATGATACAACTTATACAGACATAGTTGACATCACTGACATACTGTATAGAAAGCTGCTGGTTATACATAGCATTTTGGACAACTTAGATTATCTTTGTCCCCAGGATGCGACCCACACCAGTCGGCTATCACCCAGGTACCTACTTGCTGCTAGGTGAACAGGGACAGCAGGTGTAAGGAAACACGCCCAATTTCCACCCATACCGAGGATCGATCCACGGACCTCAGTGTGTGAGCAGAGTGCACTATCAACCGAGCAACGGGACACTTATGGCTATATTCCTAATCTAACTTAGGTATCTAAACTACAGTCTTAGGCTACGTGAACAATTTGCTAGTGACTTACACTTAATAGTTTACAATTAAGGCCTAAGATGTAGTCGTGGCACTTCTGCTGCCCCTCCTGTGGTTTAGTAAGTGATGTAGTCGTGGCACTTCTGCTGCCCCTCCTGTGGTTTAGTAAGTGATGCCTCCTCTCTTAACCCCAACTTACCAAAACCCCTCTTACCAAAACCCCCCTTACCATAACCCCCATACCATAACCCCTCTTACCATAACCCCTCCTTACCATAACCCCCCTTACCATAACCCCCCTTACCATAACCCCTCTTACCATAACCCCTCCTTACCATAACCCCCCTTAATATAACCCCCTTACCATAACCCCCATACCATAACCCCTCTTACCATAACCCCTCCTTACCATAACCCCCCTTAATATAACCCCCTTACCATAACCCCCATACCATAACCCCTCCCATAACCCCTCCTTACCATAACCCCCCTTAATATACCCCCTTACCATAACCCCCCTTACCATAACCCCTACTTACCATAACCCCCCATAACCATAACCCCCCTTACCATAACCCCCCTTACCATAACCCCCCATACCAAAACCCCTTTACCATAACCCCTCCTTACCATAACCCCCCTTACCATAACCTCCCTTACCATAACCCCCTTACCATAACCTCCCCTTACCATAACCCCCCTTACCACAACCCCCTTACCATGAACCCCCTTACCATAACCCCTCCTTACCATAACCCCTCCTTAGCATAACCCCCCTTACCATAACCCCCTTACCATAACCAACACCTTACCATAACCCTCACCTTACCATAACCCAAACCTTACCATAACCCCCCTTACCATAACCCCTCCTTACCATAACCCCCCTTATCATAACCCTCCCCTTACCATAATCCCCTTACCTTAACCCCCCTTACCATAACCCCCTTACCATAACTCCCCCTTACCATAACCCCCCTTACCATAACCCCCCTTACCACACCCCCCTAACCATAACCCCCCTAACCATAACCCCCCTTACAATAACCCCCCTTACAATAACCCTCCTTACCATAATCCCCCTTACCATAACTCCCCTTACCATAACCCCCTTACCATAACCCCCCTTACCATAACCCCCCTTACCATAACCCCCCTTACCATAACCCCCTTACCATAACCCCCCTTACCATAACCCCCCTTACCATAACCCCCTTACCCCCTTACCATAACCCCCCTTACCATAACCCCCCTTACCATAACCCCCTTTACCATAACCCCCCTTACCATAACCCCCCTTACCATAAACCCCTTACCATAACCCCCCTTACCATAACCCCCCTTACCATAACCCCCTTACCATAACCCCCCTTACCATAACCCCCCTTACCATAACCCCCCTTACCATAACCCCCCTTACCATAACCCCCCTTACCATAACCCCCCCTTACCATAACCCCCCTTACCATAACCCCCCCTTACCATAACCCCCCTTACCATAACCCCCCCTTACCATAACCCCCCTTACCATAACCACCCTTACCATAACCACCCTTACCATAACCCCCCTGGCTTCTAACTTTGGCTAAAATGACGGAACACAAGTTTTCCCAACAGAAAACTTGTAGAAGTTTGTTGTATTTCTTAATCCCTCAGCCCCTCTCTCTCTCTCTCTCTCTCTCTCTCTCTCTCTCTCTCTCTCTCTCTTCCTTTCCTCCTCCTACGGTCTACTCCCTCTACATCCTCCTCTCTCCATATATCTACAAGTATACGCTACTCCCTCCCTGCCCAAGGACGGAACACATCTACGCGTCCTGGGCCCTGAATATCATGGTGGTGGCCAGCACCTGGGTGTCCTGGCCATCATGGTTGTGGCCAGCACCTGGGTGTCCTGGCCATAATGGTGGAGGCCAGCAGCTGGGTGTCCTGGTCATCATGGTGGAGGCCAGCAGCTGGGTGTCCTGGGCATCATGCTGGAGGCCAGCAGCTGGGTGTCCTGGGCATCATGCTGGAGGCCAGCAGCTGGGCATCCTGGTCATCATGGTAGAGGCCAGCAGATGGGTGTCCTGGGCATCATGGTGGAGGCCAGCAGCTGGGTGTCCTGGTCATCATGGTGGAGGCCAGCAGCTGGGTGTCCAGTCACCATGGTGGAGGCCAGCAGCTGGGTGTCCTGGTCATCATGGTGGCCAGCACCTGGGTGTCCTGGGCATCATGGTGGAGGCCAGCAGGTGGGTGCCCTGGTCATCATGGTGGAGGCCAGCAGCTGGGTGTCCTGGGCATCATGGTGGTGGATAGCAGCTGGGTGCCCTGGTCATCATGGTGGAGGCCAGCAGTTGGGTGTCCTGGTCATCATGGAGGCCAGCAGCTGGGTGTCCTGGGCCTCATGGTGGTGGCCAGCAGCTGTGTCCTGGTCATCATGGTGGAGCCAACACCTGGGTGTGGAGGCCAGCAGCTGGGTGTCCTGGTCATCATGGTGGAGGCCAGCAGCTGGGTGGGCAGCAGCTGGGTGTCCTCATGGTGGAGGCCAGCAGCTGGGTGTCCTGGGTCATCATGGTATAGGCCAGCAGCTGGGTGTCCTGGGCATCAGCTGGGTGTCCTGGTGGCCAGCACCTGGGTGTCCTGGTCATCATGGTGGAGGCCAGCACTTGGGTGTCCTGGGCATCATGGTGGAGGCCAGCAGCTGGGTATCCTGGGCATCATGGTGGAGGACAGCACCTGGGTGTCCTGGGCATCAGCGAGGAGGCCAGCAGCTGGGGGTCCTGGGGATCATGGTGGAGGGCAGCAGCTGGGTGTCCTGGGCATCATGGTGGAGGCCAGCAGCTGGGTGTCCTGGGCATCATGGTGGAGGCCAGCAGCTGGGTGTCCTGGGCATCATGGTGGAGGCCAGCACCTGGGTGTCCTGGGCATCATGGTGGAGGCCAGCACCTGGGTGTCCTGGGCATCATGGTGGAGGCCAGCACCTGGGTGTCCTGGGCATCATGGTGGAGGCCAGCACCTGGGTGTCCTGGGCATCATGGTGGAGGCCAGCACCTGGGTGTAAGGTGATCCTTCCACCAGTCATTCCTTTCCTTAATCGTCTCACATTACTCATTACACCTGTACCACCTGACACACACCACCACCACCACCTGACTCACACCACCACCACCACCACCTGACTTACACCACCACCACCTGACTCACACAGCCACCACCTGACACACCACCACCACCACCTGGCCCACACCACCAGATACCGAAAGTCAGTGCCGGCTCAGCCGGGCTGTGGCTCGTACGTTGGACTGCGTGCGGCCAGCAGTAACAGCCTGATTGATCAGGCCCTGATCCACCGGGAGGCCTGGTCATGGACCGGGCCGCGAGGGCGTTGATCCCCGGAATAACCTCCAGGTAACCACCACCACCTGACCCACACCATCACCACCACCTGACACACACCACAACCACCTGACGCACACCACCACCACCTGACCCACACCACCACCAAATGACCCACACCACCACCGCCACCTGACCCACACCACCACCAAATGACCCACACCACCACCTGACCCACACCACCACCGCTACCTGACCCACACCACCACCAATAAAGATCGAGAACCAAAACCTAGTCATTGTGGTTGTATACAAGCCACCAGATGCAACCTCTCAACAGTTCAAGGAACAGCTACTGAAAATTGATTACTGTTTGGAAAACCTTTCAGCTCTATCCCCAAACATCTCACTGCTTGGTGATTTCAACCTAAGGCATACAAAATGGAAGAATGTAGCAAATAATGTTATAGCTGAAACAATCCCCGGAGGTAGCGCAGAAGAAAGGTCACACACACATGAGCTACTAAGTCTCTGCGAAAAACACACCTTAAGCCAGCAGATAGTGGAGCCAACAAGACTAGAAAACACACTTGACCTTATCTTCACAAATAATGAGGACCTGATAAGAGACATAAGAATATCAAAAACAACTAATTCCGATCACAACCTAATCGAAGTCCAGACGTACATGCATAGGGGTCCTGATCAGCAGAATGCATGTACCTGTGAAGGTGTCTTCACAAAATACAACTTCAACAACAAGAACATCAACTGGGACCAGGTAAACCATGTCCTAAACGAAACATGTTGGGAAGATGTCTTAAATGACATGGATCCAAACCAGTGCCTTGAAAGGATCAACTTCCTGGTAGCCGAAGCATGTTCTAGGCATATTCCCCTAAGAAAGAAGAAGAGCAGGAGTAAACTGGAGAGAAAAAGACGCTCCCTCTACAGAGGACGACGAGAAGTCCTGAGCTCCTCAGGAGTGCTAGAATATCTGATACACGAAAGGAGGCGCTGACCAGGGAAGTGGATACTATCGAACTTAAGCTAAATGACTCTTACAGGAACCAGGAGAGGCAGGAGGAGCTTAAAGCTATTAGTGAAATTGAAAGAAATTCAAAATATTTCTTTTCATATGCCAAAAACAAGGCAAATACCACATCTAGTATCGGGCCCTTACTCAGACAGGATGGGACTTACACAGATGACAACAAGGAAATGAGTGAAATATTGAAATCCCAGTACGACTCTGTGTTTAGTGAACCACTAATCGGTCTGAGGATCGACGACCCAAATGATTTCTTCATGAATGAGCCTCAAAGCTCCATAAATGTATGCCAGATTTCCGACATTACCCTAGCTCCGATAGATTTCGAAAAAGCCATTGACAACATGCCTATGCACTCAGCCCCGGGCCCAGACTCGTGGAACTCTGTTTTCATTAAGAACTGCAAGAAACCCCTCTCGCGTGCCCTAAGTACACTATGGAGGAGGAGCTTGGACATGGGTGAAATTCCACAGTCACTTAAAACAACGGATATAGCCCCACTCCATAAAGGTGGCAGCAGAGCATTAGCTAAGAACTATAGACCAATAGCTCTGACGTCCCACATCATAAAAATCTTTGAAAGAGTGCTAAGAAGCAGGATTGCAAATCACCTGGATTCCCAAAATCTGCACAATCCAGGGCAACATGGGTTCAGAGCAGGTCGCTCCTGCCTCTCACAACTACTGGATCACTATGACATGGCCTTGGATGCACTGGAAGAAAATCAGAATGCAGATGTAATATACACAGACTTTGCAAAAGCATTTGACAAATGCGATCATGGCGTAATAGCCCATAAAATATGTGCTAAAGGAATAACTGGGAAAGTGGGGAGATGGATCTTCAACTTCCTAACAAATCGAACACAAAGAATAGTGGTCAACAGAGTTAAATCGGAGGCTGCCATAGTGAAGAGCTCTGTTCCACAAGGCACAGTACTCACCCCCATATTATTCCTTATCCTCATATCAGACATAAACAGAGATATACACCACAGCAGCGTATCATCCTTTGCGGATGATACTAGGATCTGCATGAGGCTGTCATCTGCTGAGGACGCGGTTAACCTCCAAGAAGATATAAACAAAGTTTTCCAGTGGGCAACGGTAAACAATATGATGTTCAATGAGGACAAATTCCAACTACTCCGTTATGGAAAACTGGAGGAGATAATAACTAGAACAGAGTATACTACTGACTCCGGCCATACAATAGAGCGGAAAAATAATGTAAAGGACCTGGGAGTAGTAATGTCTGAGGATCTCACTTTCAAGGATCACAACAGTGCCACGATCGCACGTGCAAAGAAAATGATAGGATGGATAATGAGAACTTTCAAAATGAGAGATGCCAAGCCCATGATGATCCTTTTCAAATCACTTGTTCTCTCTAGGCTGGAATACTGCTGTACATTAACATCTCCATTCAAAGCAGGTGAAATCGCAGATCTAGAGAGTGTACAGAGATCCTTTACTGCACGTATAAGTTCTGTCAAGCACCTTAACTACTGGGAACGCTTGGAAGCACTTGACTTGTACTCGTTGGAACGCAGGAGGGAGAGATATATCATAATCTACACTTGGAAAATCTTGGAAGGAATGGTCCCAAATCTGCACACAGAAATCACTCCCTACGAAAGTAAAAGACTGGACAGGCGATGCAAAATGCCCCCAATAAAAAGTAGGGGCGCCATTGGTACACTAAGGGAAAACACCATAAGTGTCCGGGGCCCAAAACTGTTCAACAGCCTCCCATCAAGCATTAGGGGAATTGCCAATAAACCCCTGGCTGCCTTCAAGAGAGAGCTGGACAGATACCTAAAGTCAGTGCCGGATCAGCCGGGCTGTGGCTCGTACGTTGGACTGCGTGCGGCCAGCAGTAACAGCCTAGTTGATCAGGCCCTGATCCATCAGGAGGCCTGGTCATGGACCGGGCCGCGGGGGCGTTGATCCCCGGAATAACCTCCAGGTAACCTCCAGGTAACCACCACCTGACCCTCACCACCACCACCTGACCCTCACCACCACCACCTGACCCTCACCACCACCTGACCCTCACCACCACCTGACCCACACCACCACCACCAGACCCTCACCACCACCACCTGACCCTCACCACAACCATCAGACCCTCACCACCACCACCTGACCCTCACCACCACCACCTGACCCTCAACACCACCACCACCTGACCCTCACTACCACCACCAGCTGACCCTCACCACCACCACCACCACCACCTGACACTCACCACCACCACCATCACCACCAGACTCACACCACCACCACCAGACCCTCACCACCACCACCACAACCATCACCACCACCACCACCAGACCCTCACCACCACCACCATCACCAGATCCTCACCACCACCACCATCACCACCACCACCACCACCACCAGACCCTCACCACCACCACCAGACCCTCACCACCACCACCACAACCATCACCACCACCACCACCAGACCCACACCACCACCTGACCCTCACTACCACCACCAGACCCTCACCACCACAACCACCAGACCCTCACCACCACCATCACCAGACCCTCACCACCACCAGACCCTCACCACCACCACCAGACCCTCACCACCACCACCATCACTACCACCACCAGACCCTCACCACCACCACCACTAGACCCTCACCACCACCATCACCAGACCCTCACCACCACCATCACCAGACCCTCACCACCACCACCACCAGACCCTCACCACCACCACCACCATCACTACCACCACCCGACCCTCACCACCACCACCACCACCACCACCAGACCCTCA
>NC_091310.1:46550357-46587857 GCF_038502225.1 Cherax quadricarinatus | reverse complement strand
ACCAGGTCAGTCAAGCTGTGATGGTTATGTGGGCCAGCAGCAACAGCCTGGTTGACCAAGCAAGCACCAGTCAAACCTGGCCCAGGACCGGGCTGCAGTAGAAAAAAACTTTCAAATCTATTTTTTTTTTTTTTTTTTTATTCGCCGGTATTCTCACGGCCCGGGTCTTTTCCAAGTAGTGGTGACCCGGCCTTGTCTCCCTATCTGGGGAGTGTCTCGAGACCTAAGTCTCCCATAGGAGGAGGTACAAGTACCCCCTCATCTTTAGGACCAACTGTCCCTAGGCCTAGCCACATTCCCCGCCCTCACGGGGCTCGTAGTGAGAAGCTAGACCTCTGGTCTGCCATCTGCCCCGCCCCACAAAGGGGCTCGTGGGGATGGCAGTCTTAGGAGCTGCAGGTGGTAGCAAGCTCAGGCTCTTTTTTCTCAAATCTATCTGAGGAATATCGAAGTGTTAATGGTAATATATTTGAAATTTGTTGAGAATAGAAACGTATGTAATGAACGAATAATTAGCTGTCTAATAATACTGTAATATATGATATTGATGTAATAACTAAAAGGTATAAATGTTTCCAACGTGGCTTGACACAGACCTTGTGCAAGTCTCTCTCCTCGTACTCATGATGGCTCATCACCTCGTACATGATGGCTCATCACCTCGTACTCTGGCTCATTCACATGATGGCTCATCACCTCGTACTCTGGTTCACATGATGGCTCATCACCTCGTACTCTGGTTCGCATGATGGCTCATCACCTCGTACTCTGGTTCGCATGATGGCTCATCACCTTGTACTCTGGTTCGCATGATGGCTCATCACCTCGTACTCTGGTTCGCATGATGGCTCATCACCTCGTACTCTGGTTCGCATGATGGCTCATCACCTCGTACTCTGGTTCGCATGATGGCTCATCACCTCGTACTCTGGTTCGCATGATGGCTCATCACCTCGTACTCTGGTTCGCATGATGGCTCATCACCTCGTACTCTGGTTCGCATGATGGCTCATCACCTCGTACTCTGGTTCGCATGATGGCTCATCACCTCGTACTCTGGTTCGCATGATGGCTCATCACCTCGTACTCTGGTTCGCATGATGGCTCATCACCTCGTACTCTGGTTCGCATGATGGCTCATCACCTCGTACTCTGGTTCGCATGATGGCTCATCACCTCGTACTCTGGTTCGCATGATGGCTCATCACCTCGTACTCTGGTTCGCATGATGGCTCATCATACGACTAACACTCGCGTCAGGAAACACTTGTCCTGTTTCCTGACGAACCTTACCTAACCTAACCGATGAGCTGAAGGTGCACAGAGCTACAGTCCAAGAAAGTGGTGCATACAGGAGCTGAGAGTGGACTTGTACCTCAGAGTCCTGCACTCTATGGTGCAGATTATTAGTATTATCACAGGGAGCGCTAAACCCGTAGGGATTATACAGAGCCTGTGTGGGGAGGAGTATGGAAGGCATACAGGCTTAATTCAAGGAACTGGAGCACAAATTCAATTCCCTGGATCAAGAGCCCCTCACCAGCATCAAGGAACCTCCCTGGAGGGGACTGCGGTGCAGATCCAGCACTGGACGCGCCACAGTGTGGTATACAACATGGCTGCCCTCTTTGCAAGATTCCTTCACATAATTCTTCATAGTCACGACAGAGTCATATTTCACCCCCGGGTTATCAACTTCATCAGCGAGCACTGAGGCTCATCCATTCATCATGCCTTGTCTAGAGACCATCATCATTTGTGTTTTCTCAGGCGCAAAGGTAACCTGCCATCGCTGGCCCCAGGTCGATATAGCTGCCAGGTGGTGACTGATGGGCCGCCTGGGCAAGCCAGCCTTGCACCACCTGTTTCTCTGACAGACACCTCATAAAATCGTAAGAGCATATGAACAGAGGAGGCCAGTAGGCCTACTGGCCCATGCTAGGCAGGCCAGTCCAGATAGTCTTGCTTAAATATGTCTCTCACCTATTTTTAAAAGCTATCCCATGTAGCTTTAATAACAGTTTCAGTGTTGCTTCTTGGCCTCTCATGTGAATATAAGAATAGAGAAGCACTGCAGATATTTTATTTATTATTCGTGATTACGTTGATTTTCAAAGGCAAATGTTATGACACCAGGAAGACTACTGTGTGGACAATGTTACGACACCAGGAAGACTACTGTGTGGACAATGTTACGACAGCAGGAAGACTACTGTGTGGACAATGTTACGACACCAGGAAGACTACTGTGTGGACAATGTTACGTCAGCAGGAAGACTACTGTGTGGACAATGTTACGACAGCAGGAAGACTACTGTGTGGACAATGTTACGACACCAGGAAGACTACTGTGTGGACAATGTTACGACACCAGGAAGACTACTGTGTGGACAATGTTACGACACCAGGAAGACTACTGTGTGGACAATGTTACGACACCAGGAAGACTACTGTGTGGACAATGTTACGACAGCAGGAAGACTACTGTGTGGACAATGTTACGACACCAGGAAGACTACTGTGTGGACAATGTTACGACACCAGGAAGACTACTGTGTGGACAATGTTACGACACCAGGAAGACTACTGTGTGGACAATGTTACGACACCAGGAAGACTACTGTGTGGACAATGTTACGACACCAGGAAGACTACTGTGTGGACAATGTTACGACACCAGGAAGACTACTGTGTGGACAATGTTACGACACCAGGAAGACTACTGTGTGGACAATGTTACGACACCAGGAAGACTACTGTGTGGACAATGTTACGACACCAGGAAGACTACTGTGTGGACAATGTTACGACACCAGGAAGACTACTGTGTGGACAATGTTACGACAGCAGGAAGACTACTGGGTGGACAATGTTACGACACCAGGAAGACTACTGTGTGGACAATGTTACGACAGCAGGAAGACTACTGGGTGGACAATGTTACGACAGCAGGAAGACTACTGTGTGGACAATGTTACGACAGCAGGAAGACTACTGTGTGGACAATGTTACGACACCAGGAAGACTACTGTGTGGACAATGTTACGACACCAGGAAGACTACTGTGTGGACAATGTTACGACACCAGGAAGACTACTGGGTGGACAATGTTACGACACCAGGAAGACTACTGTGTGGACAATGTTACGACAGCAGGAAGACTACTGGGTGGACAATGTTACGACAGCAGGAAGACTACTGTGTGGACAATGTTACGACAGCAGGAAGACTACTGTGTGGACAATGTTACGACACCAGGAAGACTACTGTGTGGACAATGTTACGACACCAGGAAGACTACTGTGTGGACAATGTTATGACACCAGGAAGACTACTGTGTGGACAATGTTACGACACCAGGAAGACTACTGTGTGGACAATGTTACGACACCAGGAAGACTACTGTGTGGACAATGTTACGACACCAGGAAGACTACTGTGTGGACAATGTTATGACACCAGGAAGACTACTGTGTGGACAATGTTACGACACCAGGAAGACTACTGTGTGGACAATGTTACGACACCAGGAAGACTACTGTGTGGACAATGTTACGACAGCAGGAAGACTACTGTGTGGACAATGTTACGACACCAGGAAGACTACTGTGTGGACAATGTTACGACAGAAGGAAGACTACTGTGTGGACAATGTTACGACACCAGGAAGACTACTGTGTGGACAATGTTACGACACCAGGAAGACTACTGTGTGGACAATGTTACGACACCAGGAAGACTACTGTGTGGACAATGTTACGACACCAGGAAGACTACTGGGTGGACAATGTTACGACACCAGGAAGACTACTGGGTGGACAATGTTACGACACCAGGAAGACTACTGGGTGGACAATGTTACGACACCAGGAAGACTACTGGGTGGACAATATTACGACACCAGGAAGACTACTGGGTGGACAATGTTACGACACCAGGAAGACTACTGGGTGGACAATGTTACGACACCAGGAAGACTACTGGGTGGACAATGTTACGACACCAGGAAGACTACTGTGTGGACAATGTTATGACACCAGGAAGACTACTGTGTGGACAATGTTACGACACCAGGAAGACTACTGTGTGGACAATGTTACGACACCAGGAAGACTACTGTGTGGACAATGTTACGACACCAGGAAGACTACTGTGTGGACAATGTTATGACACCAGGAAGACTACTGTGTGGACAATGTTACGACACCAGGAAGACTACTGTGTGGACAATGTTACGACACCAGGAAGACTACTGTGTGGACAATGTTACGACAGCAGGAAGACTACTGTGTGGACAATGTTACGACACCAGGAAGACTACTGTGTGGACAATGTTACGACACCAGGAAGACTACTGTGTGGACAATGTTACGACACCAGGAAGACTACTGTGTGGACAATGTTACGACACCAGGAAGACTACTGTGTGGACAATGTTACGACACCAGGAAGACTACTGGGTGGACAATGTTACGACACCAGGAAGACTACTGGGTGGACAATGTTACGACACCAGGAAGACTACTGGGTGGACAATGTTACGACACCAGGAAGACTACTGGGTGGACAATGTTACGACACCAGGAAGACTACTGTGTGGACAATGTTATGACACCAGGAAGACTACTGTGTGGACAATGTTACGACACCAGGAAGACTACTGTGTGGACAATGTTACGACACCAGGAAGACTACTGTGTGGACAATGTTACGACACCAGGAAGACTACTGTGTGGACAATGTTATGACACCAGGAAGACTACTGTGTGGACAATGTTACGACACCAGGAAGACTACTGTGTGGACAATGTTACGACACCAGGAAGACTACTGTGTGGACAATGTTACGACAGCAGGAAGACTACTGTGTGGACAATGTTACGACACCAGGAAGACTACTGTGTGGACAATGTTACGACAGCAGGACGACTCCTGTGTGGACAATGTTACGACACCAGGAAGACTACTGTGTGGACAATGTTACGACACCAGGAAGACTACTGTGTGGACAATGTTACGACACCAGGAAGACTACTGTGTGGACAATGTTACGACACCAGGAAGACTACTGGGTGGACAATGTTACGACACCAGGAAGACTACTGGGTGGACAATGTTACGACACCAGGAAGACTACTGGGTGGACAATGTTACGACACCAGGAAGACTACTGGGTGGACAATGTTACGACACCAGGAAGACTACTGGGTGGACAATGTTACGACACCAGGAAGACTACTGGGTGGACAATGTTACGACACCAGGAAGACTACTGGGTGGACAATGTTACGACAGCAGGAAGACTACTGTGTGGACAATGTTACGACAGCAGGAAGACTACTGTGTGGACAATGTTACGACAGCAGGAAGACTACTGTGTGGACAATGTTACGACACCAGGAAGACTACTGTGTGGACAATGTTACGACAGCAGGAAGACTACTGTGTGGACAATGTTACGACACCAGGAAGACTACTGTGTGGACAATGTTACGACAGCAGGAAGACTACTGTGTGGACAATGTTACGACAGCAGGAAGACTACTGTGTGGACAATGTTACGACACCAGGAAGACTACTGTGTGGACAATGTTACGACAGCAGGAAGACTACTGTGTGGACAATGTTACGACAGCAGGAAGACTACTGTGTGGACAATGTTACGACACCAGGAAGACTACTGTGTGGACAATGTTACGACAGCAGGAAGACTACTGTGTGGACAATGTTACGACAGCAGGAAGACTACTGTGTGGACAATGTTACGACACCAGGAAGACTACTGTGTGGACAATGTTACGACACCAGGAAGACTACTGTGTGGACAATGTTACGACAGCAGGAAGACTACTGTGTGGACAATGTTACGACACCAGGAAGACTACTGTGTGGACAATGTTAAGACACCAGGAAGACTACTGTGTGGACAATGTTACGACAGCAGGAAGGCTACTGTGTGGACAATGTTACGACAGCAGGAAGACTACTGTGTGGACAATGTTACGACACCAGGAAGACTACTGTGTGGACAATGTTACGACACCAGGAAGACTACTGTGTGGACAATGTTACGACACGAGGAAGACTACTGTGTGGACAATGTTACGACACCAGGAAGACTACTGGGTGGACAATGTTACGACACCAGGAAGACTACTGGGTGGACAATGTTACGACACCAGGAAGACTACTGGGTGGACAATGTTACGACACCAGGAAGACTACTGGGTGGACAATGTTACGACACCAGGAAGACTACTGGGTGGACAATGTTACGACACCAGGAAGACTACTGGGTGGACAATGTTACGACAGCAGGAAGACTACTGTGTGGACAATGTTACGACAGCAGGAAGACTACTGTGTGGACAATGTTACGACAGCAGGAAGACTACTGTGTGGACAATGTTACGACAGCAGGAAGACTACTGTGTGGACAATGTTACGACACCAGGAAGACTACTGTGTGGACAATGTTACGACAGCAGGAAGACTACTGTGTGGACAATGTTACGACAGCAGGAAGACTACTGTGTGGACAATGTTACGACACCAGGAAGACTACTGGGTGGACAATGTTACGACACCAGGAAGACTACTGGGTGGACAATGTTACGACACCAGGAAGACTACTGGGTGGACAATGTTACGACAGCAGGAAGACTACTGTGTGGACAATGTTACGACAGCAGGAAGACTACTGTGTGGACAATGTTACGACAGCAGGAAGACTACTGTGTGGACAATGTTACGACACCAGGAAGACTACTGTGTGGACAATGTTACGACACCAGGAAGACTACTGTGTGGACAATGTTACGACAGCAGGAAGACTACTGTGTGGGCAATGTTACGACACCAGGAAGACTACTGTGTGGACAATGTTACGACAGCAGGAAGACTACTGTGTGGACAATGTTACGACAGCAGGAAGACTACTGTGTGGACAATGTTACGACACCAGGAAGACTACTGGGTGGACAATGTTACGACACCAGGAAGACTACTGGGTGGACAATGTTACGACAGCAGGAAGACTACTGTGTGGACAATGTTACGACAGCAGGAAGACTACTGTGTGGACAATGTTACGACAGCAGGAAGACTACTGTGTGGACAATGTTACGACAGCAGGAAGACTACTGTGTGGACAATGTTACGACACCAGGAAGACTACTGTGTGGACAATGTTACGACAGCAGGAAGACTACTGTGTGGACAATGTTACGACAGCAGGAAGACTACTGTGTGGACAATGTTACGACACCAGGAAGACTACTGTGTGGACAATGTTACGACAGCAGGAAGACTACTGTGTGGACAATGTTACGACAGCAGGAAGACTACTGTGTGGACAATGTTACGACAGCAGGAAGACTACTGTGTGGACAATGTTACGACAGCAGGAAGACTACTGTGTGGACAATGTTACGACAGCAGGAAGACTACTGTGTGGACAATGTTACGACAGCAGGAAGACTACTGTGTGGACAATGTTACGACACCAGGAAGACTACTGTGTGGACAATGTTACGACAGCAGGAAGACTACTGGGTGGACAATGTTACGACACCAGGAAGACTACTGGGTGGACAATGTTACGACACCAGGAAGACTACTGGGTGGACAATGTTACGACAGCAGGAAGACTACTGTGTGGACAATGTTACGACAGCAGGAAGACTACTGTGTGGACAATGTTACGACAGCAGGAAGACTACTGTGTGGACAATGTTACGACACCAGGAAGACTACTGTGTGGACAATGTTACGACACCAGGAAGACTACTGTGTGGACAATGTTACGACAGCAGGAAGACTACTGTGTGGGCAATGTTACGACACCAGGAAGACTACTGTGTGGACAATGTTACGACACCAGGAAGACTACTGTGTGGGCAATGTTACGACACCAGGAAGACTACTGTGTGGACAATGTTACGACACCAGGAAGACTACTGTGTGGGCAATGTTACGACACCAGGAAGACTACTGTGTGGACAATGTTACGACACCAGGAAGACTACTGTGTGGGCAATGTTACGACACCAGGAAGACTACTGTGTGGACAATGTTACGACACCAGGAAGACTACTGTGTGGGCAATGTTACGACACCAGGAAGACTACTGTGTGGACAATGTTACGACACCAGGAAGACTACTGTGTGGGCAATGTTACGACACCAGGAAGACTACTGTGTGGACAATGTTACGACACCAGGAAGACTACTGTGTGGACAATGTTACGACACCAGGAAGACTACTGTGTGGACAATGTTACGACACCAGGAAGACTACTGTGTGGACAATGTTACGACACCAGGAAGACTACTGTGTGGACAATGTTACGACAGCAGGAAGACTACTGTGTGGGCAATGTTACGACACCAGGAAGACTACTGTGTGGACAATGTTACGACACCAGGAAGACTACTGTGTGGGCAATGTTACGACACCAGGAAGACTACTGTGTGGACAATGTTACGACACCAGGAAGACTACTGTGTGGGCAATGTTACGACACCAGGAAGACTACTGTGTGGACAATGTTACGACACCAGGAAGACTACTGTGTGGGCAATGTTACGACACCAGGAAGACTACTGTGTGGACAATGTTACGACACCAGGAAGACTACTGTGTGGGCAATGTTACGACACCAGGAAGACTACTGTGTGGACAATGTTACGACACCAGGAAGACTACTGTGTGGGCAATGTTACGACACCAGGAAGACTACTGTGTGGACAATGTTACGACAGCAGGAAGACTACTGTGTGGACAATGTTACGACACCAGGAAGACTACTGTGTGGACAATGTTACGACAGCAGGAAGACTACTGTGTGGGCAATGTTACGACACCAGGAAGACTACTGTGTGGACAATGTTACGACACCAGGAAGACTACTGTGTGGACAATGTTACGACACCAGGAAGACTACTGTGTGGACAATGTTACGACAGCAGGAAGACTACTGTGTGGGCAATGTTACGACACCAGGAAGACTACTGTGTGGACAATGTTACGACACCAGGAAGACTACTGTGTGGGCAATGTTACGACACCAGGAAGACTACTGTGTGGACAATGTTACGACACCAGGAAGACTACTGTGTGGGCAATGTTACGACACCAGGAAGACTACTGTGTGGACAATGTTACGACACCAGGAAGACTACTGTGTGGACAATGTTACGACACCAGGAAGACTACTGTGTGGACAATGTTACGACAGCAGGAAGACTACTGGGTGGACAATGTTACGACAGCAGGAAGACTACTGTGTGGACAATGTTACGACACCAGGAAGACTACTGTGTGGACAATGTTACGACACCAGGAAGACTACTGTGTGGGCAATGTTACGTCAGCAGGAAGACTACTGTGTGGACAATGTTACGTCAGCAGGAAGACTACTGTGTGGACAATGTTACGACACCAGGAAGACTACTGTGTGGGCAATGTTACGACACCAGGAAGACTACTGTGTGGACAATGTTACGACACCAGGAAGACTACTGTGTGGACAATGTTACAACACCAGGAAGACTACTGTGTGGACAATGTTACGACACCAGGAAGACTACTGTGTGGACAATGTTACGACACCAGGAAGACTACTGTGTGGACAATGTTACGACACCAGGAAGACTACTGTGTGGACAATGTTACGACACCAGGAAGACTACTGTGTGGACAATGTTACGACACCAGGAAGACTACTGTGTGGACAATGTTATGACACCAGGAAGACTACTGTGTGGGCAATGTTACGTCAGCAGGAAGACTACTGTGTGGACAATGTTACGTCAGCAGGAAGACTACTGTGTGGACAATGTTACGTCAGCAGGAAGACTACTGTGTGGACAATGTTACGTCAGCAGGAAGACTACTGTGTGGACAATGTTACGACACCAGGAAGACTACTGTGTGGACAATGTTACGACACCAGGAAGACTACTGTGTGGACAATGTTACGACACCAGGAAGACTACTGTGTGGACAATGTTACGACACCAGGAAGACTACTGTGTGGACAATGTTACGACACCAGGAAGACTACTGTGTGGACAATGTTACGACACCAGGAAGACTACTGTGTGGACAATGTTACGTCAGCAGGAAGACTACTGTGTGGACAATGTTACGTCAGCAGGAAGACTACTGTGTGGACAATGTTACGTCAGCAGGAAGACTACTGTGTGGACAATGTTACGTCAGCAGGAAGACTACTGTGTGGACAATGTTACGTCAGCAGGAAGACTACTGGGTGGACAATGTTACGACAGCAGGAAGACTACTGTGTGGACAATGTTACGACAGCAGGAAGACTACTGTGTGGACAATGTTACGACAGCAGGAAGACTACTGTGTGGACAATGTTACGACACCAGGAAGACTACTGTGTGGACAATGTTACGTCAGCAGGAAGACTACTGGGTGGACAATGTTACGACAGCAGGAAGACTACTATGTGGACAATGTTACGACAGCAGGAAGACTACTGGGTGGACAATGTTACGACAGCAGGAAGACTACTGTGTGGACAATGTTACGACAGCAGGAAGACTACTGTGTGGACAATGTTACGACAGCAGGAAGACTACTGTGTGGACAATGTTACGACAGCAGGAAGACTACTGTGTGGACAATGTTACGACAGCAGGAAGACTACTGTGTGGACAATGTTACGACAGCAGGAAGACTACTGTGTGGACAATGTTACGACAGCAGGAAGACTACTGTGTGGACAATGTTACGACAGCAGGAAGACTACTGTGTGGACAATGTTACGACAGCAGGAAGACTACTGTGTGGACAATGTTACGACAGCAGGAAGACTACTGTGTGGACAATGTTACGACAGCAGGAAGACTACTGTGTGGACAATGTTACGACAGCAGGAAGACTACTGTGTGGACAATGTTACGTCAGCAGGAAGACTACTGTGTGGACAATGTTACGACAGCAGAAAGACGTGGACAATGTTACGACAGCAGGAAGACTACTGTGTGGACAATGTTACGACAGCAGGAAGACTACTGTGTGGACAATGTTACGACAGCAGGAAGACTACTGTGTGGACAATGTTACGACAGCAGGAAGACTACTGTGTGGACAATGTTACGAAAGCAGGAAGACTACTGTGTGGACAATGAGGACTTCCAAAACAAGGACAACAGTGCCACTGGTGACACTTTTCAAATCACTTGTGCTCTCTCATTTAGAATATTGTTCGGTGTTAACAGCCCCGTTCACAGCAGTAGGAGAGTTATCATAGTTGGAACAGATAAAGGAATCATTTATGGCCAGAATAGAAACAATAACGCATTTAAATTACTGGGAATATCTCCAGGTCCTGACTCACTGGACTGAAGAGAGATATACAGTATAATATACACGTGGAAAATACTAGAATGCCAAATCAGCAAACTGCCATAAAAACATACCGGAGTGAGATATATGGCAGTGCAAAATAAATTTAGTGAAAAACAGGGACGCCGTTGGCACAATAAGAAGGTATCGTATCAATATCCGTGTCTCCAGACTACTCAGCATCTTACCAGACGATATCAAAAACAGTGCTGGGATAAGTGCAAAAATCTTCAAGAGAAAACTAGACAAGTATCTCCACCAGGTGCCAGATCATCCAGGTTGGGATAGAAATGTGGGGGCAGCAGGCCGCCCAGCAGCAATAGCCTGGTTGACCAGACAAGCACTAGACGAGCCTGGCCCAAGGCCGAAATCTGGGAGTAGAAAAACTCTCGAAATTAATCAGAGGTAAAGGTACAGGTTAAACGAGTGGTGAAGGTCAGCAAAGGAGAGAATGGATGAGTTTTATAAGGAAATCTGCCTAAGAATCAGCAGTTTTGGAAAGCGATTACTAAACTGAGGAAACCTGGAGTGCGTGAGGCTGTGGTTGGGGTGGCAGTGCTTGAGGTAGTGGGTGGGGAAGAAGTGCGTGAGGCAGTGGGTGGGGAGGCAGTGCGTGAGGTAGTGGGTGGGGAGGCAGTGCGTGAGGTAGTGGGTGGGGCAGGCAGTGGGTGGGGAGGCAGTGCGTGAGGCAGTGGGTGGGGAGGCAGTGCGTGAGGTAAACGACTTGGCGTGTGAGGCAGTGGGTGGGGGGAGGCAGTGCGTGAGGCAGTGGGTGGGGAGGCAGTGTGAAGCAGTGGGTGAGGCAGTGGGTGGGGAGGCAGTGCGTGATGTAGTGGGTGGGGAGGCAGTGCGTGATGTAGTGGGTGGGGAGGCAGGCATGAAGCAGTGGGTGGGGAGGCAGTGGTGAGGCAGTGGGTGGGTGGGGAGGCAGTGTGTGAGGCAGTGCAGTGCATGAGTGCGTGAGGCAGTGGGTGGGGAGGCAGTGGGTGGGGAGGCAGTGCGTGAGGCAGTGGGTGGGGAGGCAGCGAGGGTGGGGAGGCAGTGCGTGAGGCAGTGGGTGGGGAGGCAGTGCGTGAGGCAGTGGGTGGGGGGAGGCAGTGCGTGAGGCAGTGGGTGGGGAGTGGGTGGGGAGGGCAGTGCGTGAGGCAGTGGGTGGGGAGGCAGTGCGTGAGGCAGTGGGTAGGGAGGCAGTGCGTGAGGCAGTGGGTGGGGAGGCAGTGCGTGAGGCAGTGGGAGGGGAGGCAGTGCGTGAGGCAGTGGGTGGGGAGGCAGTGCGTGAGGCAGTGGGTGGGGAGGCAGTGCGTGAGGCAGTGGGTGGGGAGGCAGTGCGTGAGGCAGTGGGTGGGGAGGCAGTGCGTGAGGCAGTGGGTGGGGGCAGTGCGTGAGGCAGTGGGTGGGGAGGCAGTGCGTGAGGCAGTGGGTGGGGAAGCAGTGCGTGAGGCAGTGGGTGGGGAGGCAGTGCGTGAGGCAGGGGGTGGGGAGACAATGCGTGAGGCAGTGGGTGGGGAGGTAGTGCGTGAGGCAGTGGGTGGGGAGGCAGGCAGTGGGTGCGTGAGGCAGTGGGTGGGGAGGCAGTGCGTGAGGCAGTGGATGTGGAGGCAGTGCGTGAGGCAGTGGGTGGGGAGGCAGTGCGTGAGGCAGTGGGTGGGGAGGCAGTGCGTGAGGCAGTGGGTGGGGAGGCAGTGCGTGAGGCAGTGGGTGGGGAGGCAGTGCGTGAGGCAGTGGGTGGGGAGGCAGTGCGTGAGGCAGTGGGTGTGGAGGCAGTGCGTGTGAGGCAGTGGGGGGGGTGGCAGGGCGTGAGGCAGTGGGTGGGGAGGCAGTGCGTGAGGCAGTGGGTGGGGAGGCAGTGCGTGAGGCAGTGGGTGGGGAGGCAGTGTGGGGAGGCAGTGCGTGAGGCAGTGGGTGGGGAGGCAGTGCGTGAGGCAGTGGGTGGGGCAGTGCGTGAGGCAGTGCGTGAGGCAGTGGGTGGGGAGGCAGTGCAGTGCGTGAGACAGTGGGTGGGGAGGCAGTGGGTGGGGAGGCAGTGCGTGAGGCAGTGGGTGGGGAGGCAGTGCGTGAGGCAGTGGGTGAGGCAGTGAGGGTGGGTGGGGAGGCAGTGCGTGAGGCAGTGGGTGGGGAGGCAGTGCGTGAGGCAGTGGGTGGGGAGGCAGTGCGTAAGGCAGTGGGTGGGGAGGCAGTGCGTGAGGCAGTGGGTGGGGAGGCAGTGCGTGAGGCAGTGGGTGGGGAGGAAGTGCGTGAGGACGCGGTTCGGGAGGCAGTGCGTGAGGCAGTGGGTGGGGAGTGGGTGGGGGCAGTGCGTGAGGCAGTGGGTGGGG
This sequence comes from Cherax quadricarinatus, assembly GCF_038502225.1. Lineage (NCBI taxonomy): Eukaryota > Metazoa > Arthropoda > Malacostraca > Decapoda > Parastacidae > Cherax > Cherax quadricarinatus. The sequence goes on along the minus strand of NC_091310.1, from coordinate 46,574,162 downwards.
AAGCAGTGCGTGAGGCAGTGGGTGGGGAGGCTGTGCGTGAGGCAGTGGGTGGGGTGGGTGCGTGAGGCAGTGGGTGGGGAGGCAGTGCGTGAGGCAGTGGGTGGGGAGGCAGTGCGTGAGGCAGTGGGTGGGGAGGCAGTGCGTGAGGCAGTGGGTGGGGAGGCAGTGCGTGAGGCAGTGGGTGGGGAGGCAGTGCGTGAGGCAGTGGGTGGGGAGGCAGTGCGTGAGGCAGTGGGTGGGGAGGCAGTGCGTGAGGCAGTGGGTGGGGAGGCAGTGCGTGAGGCAGTGGGTGGGGAGACAGTGGGTGGGTAGAATGAAAGATGGTAACGCAGCTGGCACAGATGGGATTAAGACTGAGATACTGAAAGCGTGAGGGGATATAGTTTTAAAGCGATTGGTGTATGTGTTCATCATATACATGCAAGAAGGGAGGATTTAGAGAGCGCATGCACGGTCCCTTTATATGTGGGAAACGGGGAGACACAGGTTAAGGTACGTAGGAGAGAAGGGGATTATTTTCCGGTATAAGAAGGCTCTAGCCTGGGGTATGTGATGTCACTCTGGCTGTTTAATATCTTTATAGTTGGGGGTTGTACGAGGAGTGTTGGGGAGAGATGCATCTTTAATAGACAATGAAGCAGGGAGTTGTCACAATTGCTTTTTACATATGACAAAGAAGTTTTGAGAGTCTGACAAAAAGTTGCAAATATTGGCGAAGGAATTTGCGAGGGTATGTGATAAGAGTAAAAAAAAAAATTATCTAGGTAATGAAAAATTGGATATCAGATTGGACGGAGTACAGAGTGAGCGAATGTTTGTAGACATTAAGGAGCAGATGTGTCTGTAAAAGACGAAGAAAATCACATAATATACGGTGTTTAAGAACAATGTAAGGTGTGAAAATTAGGAAGGGAATTCGGAGCACAGAATTTAGATGGTAGATAAATACCTGGATACCAGTGTAGGGTTATGGAGCGTATAATTCAGTGGGTACTTGAGAGGTTGTTGAGGTGGTTTGGACATCTAAAAGGGATGGACCAGGATGACCAAGAGGGTGTATAAACCAGGGGTGGAAAGAAGTGGGGGTCGTTCCAGAATGAAATGAAGGGAAGGTGTGGAAAAAGGTTTAGTGCGTTAACGGCTCTAGCACTCAGCAGCCGTGAGTGAGCTTGTTACACTAGAGTGCAGAAAAGTGTTTTGTTGGAGTGAGATACCTGGAGGTTACCTGGAGGTTATTCCTGGGATCAACGCCCCCGCGGCCCGGTCCATGACCAGGCCTCCCGATGGATCAGGGCCTGATCAATCAAAATAATATTTATGAAAGTTTTCATGTGGAAACTGATTAGCCGGACCTAAGTCGTGGAGGTATGAAGTACAGTGATTGAACTCTGAAGGATATGTGAGAGTGTTGCAGATCGAAGGATCATTTGAGTTATGATGTCGGCGCTCTTCTGGCAAAACAGTTATTGAATGAGTGATTGTGAATCCCAATTCTGCAGACAGAAATCCCATCCCATGCAAGCAAGAGGTCACGGACGGTGACCTCTTGCTACGACAGCACACAGCTTTGAGCCTCATACACAATAATTGTAAGGGTCTCAAGACTTTTCAACAGCCTCCCATCACACATAAGGAGGATTACCAACAGACCCCTGGCTGTCTTCATGAGGGAACTGCATAAGTTCCTGAAGTCATTTCCTGATCAGCCGTGCTGTGGTTCGTACCTGGGACTGCACGTGGGCAGTAGTAGCAGTCTGGTTGAATAGGCCTTGATCCACCAGGAAGCCTGGTCTGGGACCAGGAATCGGGGGCTCTGACCCCCGAAGAAATCCTTCAGTAATATGTATACGTAAATTCACAGGAAACTTCGAGGAAAGGATAGTGTCGAACACGTCATCTGAGTCCATGTAACGCCGGATACATCTGGACAACAACGGTGCCGGATACAACATCTGGATCCGTCCAATGCCGGATACGCCAGCTGGGGCATAGAGGGATACCAGGGGACAGTATCAACTAAAACACACCTGACGTCTTTGTTTTTGAATTCGGCGGCTCGTCTTGCTAGTAATTTGAAAACAAACGTCTCAATGAAACCTATTTCGATGTCCTCACCACCTGGCTCATGTTTGCAACATTCTAAATGATTTTAACATTAGTCTAATTTCTCATTAATACGTTTCAGAATTAGTTGAATGCCAGCAAATCTTCGTCCAAATTATTTATTAAACTGTGTGAAGGAAAATGTTTATTGTATTACCTAATATAATGTTATATAACATTATACATTTTTAATACAATATAATGTAATATTTTATGAAAGAATGGCGAACAAGCATACCTAAAGATACCTAAAGTCGGTGCCGGATCAGCCGGGCTGTGGCTCGTACGTCGGACTGCGTGCGGCCAGCAGTAACAGCCTAGTTGATCAGGCCCTGATCCATCGGGAGGCCTGGTCGTGGACCGGGCCGCGGGGGCGTTGATCCCCGGAATAACCTCCAGGTAACCTCCAGGTAAGCAATATAAGATGCAAAACAAGCACAGAGGGAGTTGAATAATAGCTTTAGGGCTTTCGTGTTGCAATCAACATATCAGGAGCTTGCAAAGTTTCAGAAAATGCAAGAAACTGCAAGCTCCTGATGTTCTGATTGCAATACGAAAGGCCTAGCTATTATTCAGCTCCCCCTGTGGTTGCTTTCCATACAGTAATATAATATTATTAAATTATAATACTTGTTATATATTGTATTATGTGTTCAGAGTTTTCCACTGACCAGGTTAAATAACAACAACAACAATAATAATAATAATAATAATAATAATAATAATAATAATAATAATAATAATAATAATAATAACAATAATAATAATAATAATAATAATAGTGGAAGGAAGGCGGGGTAGGGGTCGTCCTAGGAAAGGTTAGAAGGAATGGGGTAAAGGAGGTTTCGTGTGCGAGGGGCTTGGACTTCCAGCAAGAATACGTGAACGTGTTAGATAGGAGTGAGTGGAGACAAACGGTTTTTATGGCTTCACCTTCTGTTGGAGTGAGAGGAAAGTAACATTTATGATTGGATTCAGGGAAACCGGTTAGCCGAACTTGAGTCCTGGAGGTGCGAAGAAAAAGAATGCCATAAGAGAGAGAGAGAGAGAGAGAGAGAGAGAGAGAGAGAGAGAGAGAGAGAGAGAGAGAGAGAGAGAGAGAGAGAGAGAGAGAGAGAGAGAAACGAGTTTATTAAATTCAGTTGTGCTGAGCTGGGATAAATGTGTGGGTTGAGGCTGCCAGGGTGGTGGGCTGCCAGGGTAGAGGCTGCCAGGGTGGTGGGCTGGGATAACCAACCCACTTGAGGTCACCTGCTCAGGCTTCCCACACAATGATCGCAGGGGAGGATAAAGGGACGGACAGGTCTGGGAACCTCCACGCTCAATATGCGCCCTGATAGAGTTTTAAGAGCGCTATTAGTGGCATCTTAGAGTGCTCGTCTCCTCACTAAGTTCTGTGGGCAGATTTTCCCACCTGATAGGTACTGTGTTCTTTTGTACTGACTTATTATTTCTGATGTGGCTAAGCGTAAAAAAGCTCCCCGGCTTCTTTCTAGTAGTAGTAGTAGTAGTAGTAGTAGTAGTAGTAGTAGTAGTAGTAGTAGTAACAGTGATAGTAGTAGTAATGGTAGTAATATTAGTAGTAGTAGTAATAGTAGTAGCAGTATCATTACTAGTAGTAACAGTAATAACAGTAGTATTAGTAGTGGTGGTGGTGGTGGTAGTTATGGTGGTAGTAGTAGTAGTAGTAATAATAGTAGTAACAATAATAGTAATAGTAGTAATAATAGTAGCAGTAGCAGCAGCAGCAGCAGCAGCAGCAGCAGCAGCAGCAGCAGCAGTAGTAATGAATGGTTTGAAAAACCGACAAGTTGAAGATTGAGACACTTATGCAACATATGAGAATCTCTATTCAGGAAACGTTTCGCCACACAGTGGCTTCATCAGTCCAATACAAAGTAGAAAGGCGTAAGGAGAGGAGGAGTTTGAGGTAATCAGTCCCTCGATGTGTTCAGTCCATCAATCTTGTAGAATGTACAGCATAGGGCCGTAGACGTGGCTTATATACTGTAGTGAGGTGAGGCGAAGCAGGAGGAGGTGAGGTCATAGTGGTACAATCCACTAGTCGAAGTAGGTCTTCGTCCAAAGGTTGGACAAGCGTTGAAGAATTCTTTGTAACAAGATGTCCAGGGCCCAAGACTGTTCATACATCAACAAACTTGCTTGCACGTAAGTGAAACTCAGTGTTACTGTTCTGGCCCTAAGATAAGAACATAAGAAAGAAGGAATACTGCTGCAGGTCTACTGGCCCATGCGAGGCAGATAAGAGTCTCCCACCGGCTGACCTGACTAGGTCAGGTCACATTCACTTAAGGAATGAGCACGGCATCAGACCTATCAGCACAAGCTAGTTAGGTCCAACTCACACCCACCCACACCCACTCATGTAATTATCCAACCCATTTTTAAAACTACACAACGTTTTAGCTTCTATGACAGTCCTCGGGAGTTTGTTCCACTCATCCACAACCCAGTTGTTGCACATGTGTCTTCTCATATTATTGAGAAGACACATGTATTTGAGGTGGTCAGTCCCTCAGCCTGGAAAAGAGTTGAGCTCCATGGAACTGAGCTCTTCTCCAGGTGAAGGGACTCATTACCTTAACTCCTCCTCCAGTTTCACCTTTCTTCTTTGCTGTACTGGACTGAAGAATCCACTGGCTGGCAAAACGTTTCCTCAGTAATGAATCACAAATGTTGGACAAGTGTCTAATTCTTCAAATGACCTCTGAGGCAGACCACTTGCAGCGGGTCCGACTCCCGACTGGCAGACTCAATCACTATCCAGTGGCAGTCAACCTTGCCTCAACCCAGGAGTGAGAGAAAGAGAAAGAGAAAGAGAAAGAGAGAGAGAGAGAGAGAGAGAGAGAGAGAGAGAGAGAGAGAGAGAGAGAGAGAGAGAGAGAGAGAGAGAGAGAGAGAGAGAGAGAACTCTAGTCTGGAACATATTCGTAAAGCATAAAAGACGTTAACGAAATAAAGTCAGATGACCAAATAAAATCACTGGCCCACAGATGACTCCAACTTCATCTTCTTCCATATTTGTATGTCTCATAACGGTAAAGAGCTTTAAAGTAAGCTGATGCAAAACTCTTGTGTAAGACACACATATAGGGAGGGAATAACCTAGTAGCGACCAGTGAAGAGGAGAGGCCAGGAGCGATGAAAAGATCCTTGCAACCACAATTAGGTAAGTACAAACACACACACACACACACACACACACACACACACACACACACACACACACACACACACACGGTAACAAGTAAGACACGAGAGAGAGGGTTGAGTTGACTGCATTTTCCTGGACTGGAGGAAAGCCTTCGACACAGTTCCTCACAAGAGATTAGTGCAGAAGCTTGAGGATCAGGCGAGTATAGCAGGGAGGGCACTGCAATGGATCAACAACGAGTCATGGTGCGTGAAGAGGTATCACAGTGGGCGCCTTTGAAGAGCGGGGTCCCACAGGGGTCAGTCCTAGGACCAGTGCTATTTTTGGTATATGTGAATGACATGACGGAAGGGATAGACTCTGAAGTGTCCCTGTTCGCAGATGATGTGAAGTTAATGAGAAGAATTAAATCAGATGAGGATCAGGCAGGACTACAAAGAGACCTGGACAGGCTGGACACGTGGTCCAGCAATGGCTTCTCGAATTCAACACTGCCAAATACAAAGTCATGAAAACTGGGGAAGGGCAAAGAAGACCGCAGACAGAGTATAGGCTAGGTGGACAAAGACTGCAAACCTTACTCAAGGAGAAAGATCTTGGGGTCACCATAATACTGAGCACATCTCCGGAGGCACACATCAACCAGATAACTGCTGCAGCATATGGGCGCCTGGCAAACCTGAGAATAGCGTTCCGATACCTTAGTAAGGAATCGTTCAAGACACTGTACACTGTGTACGTCAGGCCTATACTGGAGTATGCAGCACCAGTTTGGAACCCACACCTGGTCAAGCACGTCAAGAAATTAGAGAAAGAACAAAGGTTTGCAACAAGGCTAGTTCCGGAGCTCAGGGGAATGTCCTACGATTAAAGGTTGAGGGAAATCGGACTGACGACACTTGAGGACAGGAGGGTTAGGGGAGACACGATAACGACATACAAAATACTGCGTGGAATAGATAAGGTGGACAGAGACAGGATGTTCCAGAGAGGGGACACAGAAACAAGGGGTCACAATTGGAAGCTGAAGACTCAAACGAGTCACAGGGATGATAGGAAGTATTTCTTCAGTCATAGAGTCGTCAGGAAGCGAAATAGCCTAGAAAGTGATGTAATGGAGGCAGGAACCATACATAGCTTTAAGACGAGGTATGACAAAGCTCAGGAAGCAGAGAGAGGACCTAGTAGCGATCAGTGAAGAGGAGGGGCCAGGAGCCGAGTCTCGACCCCTGCAACCACAATTAGGTGAGTATACACACACACACATCTGGCCCACACCTGTACATCCTCGCCCACACCAACACACGTCACTTCCGCCACTCACTCGGGTAAGAAATTGTCCCACTCACCACCCCCGGGCATACGACCCCCGGGTATACGACCCCTGGGCATACGACACCCTGGTATACGACCCCTGGGCATACAACCCCCGGGCTGGAAAACTCCAGAACTAGTATTCAGGTATTCTCTGGGAATTCACAAAACAACCAGACATATCCTGGGAGACAATCTCGAGCACCTTGAACCTTCACCGGTGCTTAGAAAATCTAAATACAGAAACATTCAAGGTCTGTGTAAAATATATACCCTAGAGAGAGTCAAAAAGAAGGTCAGATGTAAAAAACAGAACGCAGAAGAAATTGCTTAAAAATACGAATATGTCACAAAGAAAGACGACCTTTGTTATGAGATGACCGAGTTAGAAGAAAAACTTGAGCTGTCGTATCAGACAACAGAAATACGAAGGATGTTTACTATAGTGACCCGGGATATTACTGCACATGCAAAATCTTACTTAAGAAGTACATGTAGAATTTGATGTATGTATATATATATGTCGTGCCGAATAGGCAGAACTTGCGATCTTGGCTTAAATAGCAACGCTCATCTTGCCATATAGGACAAGTGAAAATTTGTGTATGCAATAACGAAAAAAATATATTTCACTGTGTTTGTTTAGTATTAAATTATTGTAAACAAATCTAAAATATATTTAGTTCGGTTAGGCTAAAATAAATCGTTCTTGTTATAATAAGGTTAGGTAAGTTTTCTAAGATTCTTTTGGTGCAAAATTAAATTTTTTTACATTAACATTAATGAAAAAAATATATCTTTAAAGGTATAAGAGAAAATTTTAGAAAGGACTTAATTTTAAATGAGTTCTTGCTAATTGACCAATTTTACATATCCGGCACGACACACACACACACACACACACACATATATATATATATATATATATATATATATATATATATATATATATATATATATATATATATATATATGCAATAAGATCACAGTAAACAGGTGATTTCAAAATATGCAAAACAACCACTCTGAAAGAATAGAGAAATTCCAAGCGCTTTCGTGACTACTCACATTATCAAGGAACTATGAAAGTAAAGCATCCAAGGAAGCTATATAAGGGGTCTGGCCAGCACCTCACTATCAGATCCCACAACGGTTAAACACCTGACGCGCGCCGACCCAACTTGGATAGGTCCTTTGCACAACTCACCCACAAACTATTCTACCCAAGAAAATTTAAAAATTATTATTTGTCCAGTGTATTATTAAATTCTTCCCAAATTCTATTAATTATAAATGGATCTAATTTATATAAACCAAAGGAAATATTCATATTATTGTCAAAACTGCTTTTTATGAAACAAGATTCAATTATATTCCTGTCGACCATGGACTTGCTTGATACTACTTTCTCAAGCAAGTCCATGGTCGACAGAAATATAATTGAATCTTGTTTCATAAAAAGCAGTTTTGACAATAATATGAATATTTCCTTTGGTTTATATAAATTAGATCCATTTATAATTAATAGAATTTGGGAAGAATTTAATAATACACTGGACAAATAATAATTTTTAAATTTTCTTGGGTAGAATAGTTTGTGGGTGAGTTGTGCAAAGGACCTATCCAAGTTGGGTCGGCGCGCGTCAGGTGTTTAACCGTTGTGGGATCTGATAGTGAGGTGCTGGCCAGACCCCTTATATAGCTTCCTTGGATGCTTTACTTTCATATTTCCTTGATAATGTGAGTAGTCACGAAAGCGCTTGGAATTTCTCTATTCTTTCAGAGTGGTTGTTTTGCATATTTTGAAATCACCTGTTCACTGTGATCTTATTGCATATATACATACATACACATATCAATTAGCAAGACTTTCTCCTGCTACTACTCCTTTCCGGTTGTTTTTAATCATAAGTTTCAGCCTAAATTTTAGATTCAACACGTCTGTGAGGTTGCTTATAAAGTTACTTGGATTTTTTTTATCTTTACCGTAAACGTGAACAATCTCTCCTGGTGTGTGTGTTTACCCCAGCCATGTTTGTCTTGCTATGTATTACACCTGTGCCGTGTTTGGTGAGCCTCCTCTCGCCACTCCTTCCTTCCTCTCTCTCTCTCTCTCTCTCTCTCTCTCTCTCTCTCTCTCTCTCTCTCTCTCTCTCACTCACTCTCTTAAAACAACAAGCCGCGCCTTGTTTTCAACCTCTCTCATCCTGACATCATTCACAGTCATGAAGTCTCCTCTCAAGGAAACACTTGTTTACATTTCAGAACGTTTATGTAGCGCACTGCTTGTCTTCATCAGCTCACTGTTAGTGTTCAGCTCATTGCTTGTGTTCACCAGCTCTCTGCTTGTGTTCACCAGCTCTCTGCTTGTGTTCACCAGCTCACTGCTTGTGTGAATTCCCTGAAGTATCAGTAATGTATCATGCAATGTTGGAGCCTTGGTCCTGGGCCATGCATGCTTCTGCGTGGCGCAGCAGTGTGCAACACACACACTTGCTCACCACGGGAAGGGACGTAATATGTCTGTTCTTCCTCTGGTTCAAGTTGCCATGGCTAGAAAATTAGATTCCTTTCTCAATAGTTTTCGATCGGATGTTATGAGTGAAGAGGTCGCCACTAACAAACAGCGAAATAGATTCTTTCTTCTGTAAAGGAATTTCTTTAATGATTGATTTTTCTGTCATGAAGACGTTTATAAATTCATCTCACTCTCCGAGAACAGTTAGCTGGGTCTCTAGTCTAAATGTGAGGATGTAGTGTTGTGAGAACATTGTCTACGTGAGACTATTATGTTTGCAATACCCTGGCGAGGATGATCCCATTAGGAGTTGAACTTAATCGTAAAGAAGGTGGTATGTTGACATTCGATATATTACCCATTGGAAGTCACTACCTGGAGTCGCCCTCGGAGGTTACCGTCCCTGAGGCTTGATCCCAGACCAGTCCTCCTGGTTGCTAGCCTGATTGATCAAGCTATGTTCGCTGCTCTCAGGCTGATCAGGAAGTGTTACGAGGAACTCTCGAGTTGTCTCTTCAAGACAGCTAGAGAAGGGGGAGTAATCCCTATGTATGAAGGGAGGGTGTTGAAAAGTCGTTGTCCCTTAACACTTACTAAGTTCTCTTTCAGTGTACTCCTGCACACTCTGCCAAGCCACTCGTAACAAACAAGATATACTAGACAACAATTTAGCAAGACAATACACTCTCACCTTCATTGTTTCTCTGACTGACTCTGTGGTGTTCTTAAATGCTACTGTTCAACCATTACTAATACCTTCAATCAAAATACGAAAGCATGATAAGTATATATTCTTATACCTGGTAGTTGGACTACATCTCCCGACTCACCAGTTGTTCCTTCTTAATACTCAACTCGTGTGTCCAATTACCATACACACGGGAGAAGTTCCCTAGTATTGTAATTAGATAATGCTTGGGTATATAAGGACTAACACATTGTGATAATATAAAAATAAATTAAAAATAAGCACAGGAATAATAGATAATAATGAAAAGGGGATTAAAAGTTGCAGATATTTACTGAACAAAGAAGGTGAATTACAACACGTGTTCACGGGCCCTCACGCTCACGTGTTCACGGGCCCTCACGAGCCCTCGCTGGCCTATACTCTCTCCAACTCTCACACCCCTCAAGGAAGGTTCCTTGATGTTGGTGAGGGGCTCTTGATTTAGGGAATTGAATCTGTGCTCCAGTTACCCGAATTAAGCCTGAATGCCTTCCACATACCCCCCCCAGGCACTATAGTCCTCCGGGTTTAGCGCTTCCCCCTTGATTATAATAATAATAATAATCCAACTCTCACTAACAGTCAGCTCCTCCCTACCGGCTTCCTACCCATGTCTAGCTAGCTGGTACAAAAAGTCATTCTCACGGAAAGACTTTCCAGGTGGAACTCACTAGCTGCACAGCTGCTTGACGTCACACACTGATCAGTGAATGGGCAGTTTCCACAGTACCCGAATCTGTACACAGAAATCATTCCCTACGAAAGTAAAAGACTGGACAAGCGGTGCAAAATACCCCAAATGAAAAGTAGGGGCGCCATTGATACACTAAGAGAAAACACAATAAGTGTCCGGGGCACAAGACTGTTCAACATCCTCCCACCAGCCATAAGGGAAATTACCAATAGACCCCTGGTTGTCTTCAAGAGGGAGCTGGACAGATACTTAAAGTCGGTGCCGGATCAGCCGGGCTGTGGTTCATACGGCCAGCAGTAACAGCCACGACCGGGCCGCGGGGGCGTTGATCTCCGAAATACCCTCCAGGTAGGTAGACCTATACGTCGCATAAGGCAGGTAGGGCGCCTGGGTCCACTGGGGATGATAATTTGTAGATGAATGGTTCAGAGAACCGACATGTTGATAAATTAGACACATGTGCAACTCTTGGGTATCTTTATTGAGGAAACGTTTCGCCACACAGTGGCTTCATCAGTCCATATGTAGGAGAAACTTGAAGAACAGGAGGAGAATGAGGTAATCAGTCCCTCAACCTTGAGTCGATGTGTTCAGTCCATCAATCTTGAATAGAAGGTTGAGGGACTGATTACCTCATTCTCCTCCTGTTCTTCAAGTTTCTCCTACGTATGGACTGATGAAGCCACTGTGTGGCGAAACGTTTCCTCAATAAAGATACCCAAGAGTTGCACATGTGTCTAATTTATCATCATGATGATAATATAGGTTCGCCAGGAAGGATCCCTCCACTGGATACGTATGATGTTCGTCAAGACCAGGGTCCTGGCACGAGTCGTAATCTGGTGATAACCCTTTCACTGGAGAGAGAGCCTCATGTTATATGCAAAGGCAGACACCTGATCTGAGGCAGGTGCAAGGAACATGTCAGCTGCAGAGACGAGTGTCTTCAGGGGAAAGGTTGGTAGTAATAACATCAGGTTTATACTGGCCTTGAGTAAAGCTGTAGTTCAATCGTCACTGCCTCGAAGATTCACACGATTTGTTTTATGTAAAGTACAGCGGAAACAGCTTCCAGGTTTATAAGAACTTCGAAAACTGTTGATTCCTCCGGTACATGTGTGGACAGATCTCTTGCGTTCACTAACTCTGGTGATTCAGTTTCCATCTGTTTGCCTTGTGTTTAATTAGGTAGAGACTTTAAAAAGGAATTTCTTAAAACCGAGTACATCAAGGGTGGTTCAATGTTTCTATCTACTGGTTTTAAAATTGGCAATTTTACTGGAATAATTAGATTCAATTTTGATAGACGGAGAGAGAGAGAGGGAGAGAGAGAGAGAGATAAGAATTCTAAGCAGTAGTATGAGTATCAGGTGACAGCAGTCTGCAGGTGGTCTTTCTGCTGCACCGCCCATCAACATGCAGCACCTCTGCTGAGGACACGCTGAGAAAGTTGACCCAAACTTTGCTCCAGCACCTCCCAAGGCTGAATACCTCATGAGGGTTGTGACTACCAGCCAGCAACGTCACTGCTGCAACAACAAGCCTTAAAAAACATCTCTACTAGTCTTCACACAAGCAGAACACTTTCCAGATAAAGAATTAAACACATGTGCAACATCTGAGTATCTTTATTTGTAGACCTCTCGCCATCCAGCGACTTTATCAATATAAATTCAAGGGGATGATGGGAAGAGTGTAGAACTATGTACAAAAGATGAGGTAATCAGTCCCTCAGCCTTGGAGTTGGTGAAGACCACCGTAGTCTTGATGACTGAATTTGTATTGATAAACTCACTGGATGGCGAAACGTATACAAATAAAAATACCCAGATGTTGCACATGTGTCTAATTCTTCATCTGATCGGTACTGTATACTATTCATAGACTACTTTTCAGATATTCCCTGAATACTTCCTGTATTATCTAAATATTATTAAGCTCTACACTGCGTTTCTCAACACATTACACAATGACGTGTTCGTAGCTCCGCCAGCAGAACTCCCTGGTGTCCGTTTTCGGTATTAAGTCTATCGTTACGTTTTTAAAGAATTTTAGTGGCTGAAGGTCGTTCTTGTAAACAATTCCACTGACTTACGAGTGTCTGCGCAGAGAAATCATTACAGAGTGTATGGAAGTGGTTGTGAGAGAGCACAGCTGGTCAGCAGGACACACACGCACAGAATCTCCTTATTTAAACAGAAGAGGCTATCAACCTTAATTAAGTCTGTTTTATTTTAATGGTAAGCGTCTGAGAGGGTGTGGGTGGTGCGTCTGACTCATAAGTGACAAGAAAGCGGCATACAGTATTATCTTGTACTCTGGGTAGAGTACTCTACGTTGTGGACAAGAGCCTCTAGCCCCTCCATGGAAGCTGCGTTCATTTAGCATCACATATCTGCAAGTCCCTCCCAAGAAGCTCATTACTAGTACTCCCTTCCTTAAATCACATGTAAAGGCAACTACTCAAAAAGAAATTTCTCGCTTAACTGTTAGTAATAATTTACCAAAAGTTATATAAACTGATGGATCTCAGCAGGAGTCTACTGCATCTGCTCTTGTTGCCACCTCCAGCAGGAGTCTACTGGCAGGGCTGCATCTGCTCTTGTTGCCACCTCCAGCAGGAGTCTACTGGCAGGGCTGCATCTGCTCTTGTTGTCACCTCCAGCAGGAGTCTACTGGCAGGGCTGCACCTGCTCTTGTTGCCACCTCCAGCAGGAGTCTACTGGCAGGGCTGCATCTGCTCTTGTTGCCACCTCCAGCAGGAGTCTACTGGCAGGGCTGCACCTGCTCTTGTTGCCACCTCCAGCAGGAGTCTACTGGCAGGGCTGCACCTGCTCTTGTTGCCACCTCCAGCAGGAGTCTACTGGCAGGGCTGCACCTGCTCTTGTTGCCACCTCCAGCAGGAGTCTACTGGCAGGGCTGCATCTGCTCTTGTTGCCACCTCCAGCAGGAGTCTACTGGCAGAGCTGCATCTGTTCTTGTTGCCACCTCCAGCAGGAGTCTACTGGCAGGGCTGCACCTGCTCTTGTTGCCACCTCCAGCAGGAGTCTACTGGCAGGGCTGCATCTGCTCTTGTTGCCACCTCCAGCAGGAGTCTACTGGCAGGGCTGCATCTGCTCTTGTTGTCACCTCCCTAATTAAGAACGATAGGAACTTTGCTGAGTTAGGCATAAGAATTAACAACTTGGCGTCGTCACTGCAAACTGAATTGTTTGCCATCCTAATGACGCTAAAGTACTGGAGGTAGTGTCTTGAGGCTTCACCCACAAGAGGAGTTACTGACCATCTTACTGGTGGGCATGATGAGTCTAAACTGACCCCTCCTAAGCTGGTCCTAACCTAGTGAAAGCAACATTTAGCTCAAAACCAAAAGGCCCGTGTTCAGTCCTGCCCTAACCTAACCTAACCTTTACTGCACGTATAAGTTCTATCAAGCACCTAAACTAGTGGGAACGCTTGGAAGCACTTGACTTGTACTCGTTGGAACGCAGGAGAGAGAGAGAGATATCATAATCTACACTACGAAAATCCTAGAAGAAATGGTCTCGAATCTGCACACAGAAATCACTCCCTACGAAAGTAAAAGACTGGGCAGGCGATGTAAAATACCCCCAATTAAAAGTAGGGGCGCCATTGGTACACTAAGAGAAAACACCATAAGTGTCAGGGGCCCAAGTCTGTTCAACAGCCTCCCACCAAGCATAAGGGGAATTACCAATAAACCCCTGGCTGCCTTCAAGAGAGAGCTGGACAGATACCTAAAGTCAGTGCCGGATCAGCCGGGCTGTGGTCCGTACGTTGGACTACGTGCTGCCAGCAGTAACAGCCTGGTTGATCAGGCTCTGATCCACCAGGAGGCCTGGTCGTGGACCGGGCCGCGGGGGCGTTGATCCCCGGAATAACTTCCAGGTAGACCTAACCTACCTAATCTAACCTAGACAAACAAGCATTAGAATTTTATTGTAAATCTGGGTATTCACTTATGTTTTTTTTTCTTCTTGTAGTACATACTCTGGGTTGCGTGCAGCGGCCAAGAACAGACTGGTCAATCCGGCCAGCAAAGAGGAGGTCTGGTCTGGAACCAGACCGCAAGGGATAGTGATCCCGGAGACCACTAAGGGTTATGTATATCCTAATGCGGGTCTGTGTAAGGTGGTGACTTGCTTAGTAAACCACTAATGTGTCCGCTCTGAGGATCAGTAAGCAACCACGGGCTTACCTGCACCATGTATGCGTGGTTAAGCCCCTGCTGGTTTACCTGCGCCATGTATGCGTGGTTAAGCCCCTGCTGGCTTACCTGTGCTATGTACCCATGGTTAGGCCCCTGCTTATTAACGGCCTATAAGGCAGGTGAAATTTCTAAGTTGGAAAATATATAGAGAATCTTCACAGTTCGTATAAACACAGTCAAGTACTTAAATTACTGGGAGCACTTGAAGTCCCTAGAACTGTACTCCTTAGAGCGTAGGCGAGAAAGATACACTATAAGCTACACCTGGAATGTACTGAAGGGACTGGTCTCAAACTTGCACCGAAATTACTACTTATGAACAAAAGAGAATTGACAGACGATGCGGGATACCTCCAATGAAAAGCAGAGGAGCGATGAGTATACTCAATAAGTGTTAAAGAACCACGACTCTTCAACACCCTCGCTTCATGCATACCTGGAGGTTACCTGGAGGTTATTCCGGGGATCAACGCCCCCGCGGCCCGGTCCATGACCAGGCCTCCCGATGGTTCAGGGCCTGATCAACTAGGCTGTTACTGCTGGCCGCACGCAGTCCAACGTACGAGCCACAGCCCGGCTGATCCGGCACTGACTTTAGGTATCTGTCCAGCTCTCTCTTGAAGGCAGCCAGGGGTTTATTGGCAATTCCCCTAATGCTTAATGGGAGGCTGTTAAACAGTTTTGGGCCCCAGACACTTATGGTGTTTTCCCTTAGTGTACCAATGGCGCCCCTACTTTTTATTGGGGGCCTTTTGCATCGCCTGCCCAGTCTTTTACTTTCGTAGGGAGTGATTTCTGTGTGCAGATTTGGGACCATTCCTTCCAAGATTTTCCAAGTGTAGATTATATCTCTCTCCATCCTGCGTTCCAACGAGTACAAGTCAAGTGCTTCCAAGCATTCCCAGTAGTTAAGGTGCTTGACAGAACTTATACGTGCAGTAAAGGATCTCTGTACACTCTCTAGATCTGCGATTTCACCTGTTTGAATGGAGATGTTAATGTACAGCAGTATTCCAGCCTAGAGAGAACAAGTGATTTGAAAAGGATCATCATTGGCTTGGCATCTCTCGTTTTGAAAGTTCTCATTATCCATCCTGTCATTTTCTTTGCACGTGCGATCGTGGCACTGTTGTGATCCTTGAAAGTGAGATCCTCAGACATTACTACTCCCAGGTCCCTTACATTATTTTTCCGCTCTATTGTATGGCCGGAGTCAGTAGTATACTCTGTTCTAGTTATTATCTCCTCCAGTTTTCCATAACGGAGTAGTTAGTAAGGGAGCTTACTAACAATCTTCTAGCTGTCGTCCAGAGGGAACCAGACAGATTCCACAAAACAGTTCCTGATCCACTGGGTTGTGGAGCTTACGCTGGAATATAGGCAGTGAGTACTAACAGCTTGATGGATCAGGCCAGCAACCAGGAAGTCTGAGACCACGTAGCGGGGACGGCGACCTGCAGAAACGACTCCCTTAACTATTCCAGGGATATTGTGTGATAAGAGGTGTTGCAGCGATTGTGTATTTGCGTGTGTGTGTGTACTCACCCAGTTGTATTAATCTAGTTGTGGTTGCAGGGATCGAGTTACAGCTCCTGGCCCCGCCTCTTCACTGGCCGCTACTCGGTCACTCTTCTCGCTCCATGAGCTTTATCATACCTCTTCTTAAAGCTATGTATGGATCCTGTATACTTGTTGTGTATGTGTATTCTGTATTTTATGTTTGTATATAATGTCGTCTTCGAGGTTGTCATTCAAAAAAAAAAAAAAAAAAGGTCGAAATGCGGCTGGGTAAAATAAGATGAGAGACTTTCCTGTAACTTCTTCCACAGATTCATTATATTGATAATTCAACACTGACCAAGTTTAACGTTTGGCGTTTAACGTTTATTCCTTTCAATAAACATAACGTTGGTAACTAACTTTTAGCGTAATTAGTAAGACAAGATGTATGATTTAAGGCGCGTAATTTATATTGTAAATTCTATTTTGAAAGTTCAGAGTCACTTAGGGTGACCTTTAATTGTGTTGTCACTGATGACAGGTGTGACAGTCACATCAGTTGTGACAGTCACATCAGTTGTGACAGTCACATCAGTTGTGATAATCACATCAGTTGCGACGGTCACATCAGTTGTGACAGTCACATCAGTTGTGATAATCACATCAGTTGCGACAGTCACATCAGTTGTGACAGTCACATCAGTTGTGACAGTCACATCAGTTGTGATAATCACATCAGTTGCGACAGTCACATCAGTTGTGACAGTCACATCATTTGTGATAATCACATCAGTTGTGAGAGTCACATCAGTTGAGTCACATCAGTTGTGATAATCACATCAGTTGCGACAGTCACATCAGTTGTGACAGTCACATCAGTTGTGATAATCACATCAGTTGTGAGAGTCACATCAGTTGTGACAGTCACATCAGTTGTGATAATCACATCAGTTGCGACAGTCACATCAGTTGCGACAGTCACATCAGTTGTGACAGTCACATCAGTTATGAGTCGCATCAGTTGCGACAGTCACATCAGTTGTGACAGTCACATGAGTTGTGAGTCACATCAGTTGTGACAGTCACATCAGTTGTGATAATCACATCAGTTGCGACAGTCATATCAGTTGTGACAGTCACATCAATTGCGACAGTCACATCAGTTGCGACAGTCACATCAGTTGCGACAGTCACATCAGTTGTGAGTCACATCAGTTGCGACAGTCACATCAGTTGCGACAGTCACATCAGTTGCGACAGTCACATCAGTTGCGACAGTCACATCAGTTGCGACAGTCACATCAGTTGGGACAGTCACATCAGTTGGGACAGTCACATCAGTTGCGACAGTCACATCAGTTGGGACAGTCACATAAGTTGTGACAGTCACATCAGTTGTGATAATCACATCAGTTGCGACAGTCACATCAGTTGTGATAATCACATCAGTTGCGACAGTCACATCAGTTGCGACAGTCACATCAGTTGCGACAGTCACATCAGTTGTGACAGTCACATCAGTGACAGTCACATCAGTTGCGACAGTCACATCAGATGTGACAGTCACATCAGATGTGACAGTCACATCAGTTGTGACAGTCACATCAGTTGTGACAGTCACATCAGTTGTGATAATCACATCAGTTGCGACAGTCACATCAGTTGTGACAGTCACATCAGTTGCGACAGTCACATCAGTTGCGACAGTCACATCAGTTGTGACAGTCACATCAGTTGTGATAATCACATCAGTTGCGACAGTCACATCAGTTGTGAGTCACATCAGTTGCGACAGTCACATCAGTTGCGACAGTCACATCAGTTGTGACAGTCACATCAGTTGCGACAGTCACATCAGTTGTGACAGTCACATCAGTTGTGATAATCACATCAGTTGCGACAGTCACATCAGTTGTGACAGTCACATCAGTTGTGACAGTCACATCAGTTGTGATAATCACATCAGTTGCGACAGTCACATCAGTTGTGACAGTCACATCAGTTGCGACAGTCACATCAGTTGTAACAGTCACATCAATCGTGACAATCACATCAGTTGTGACAATCACATCAGTTGCGACAGTCACATCAGTTGCGACAGTCACATCAGTTGTGACAGTCACATCAGTTGTGACAGTCACATCAGTTGTGACAGTCACATCAGTTGCGACAGTCACATCAGTTGCGACAGTCACATCAGTTACGACAGTCACATCAGTTGCGACAGTCACATCAGTTGTGACAGTCACATCAGTTGTGACAGTCACATCAGTTGCGACAGTCACATCAGTTGTGACAGTCACATCAGTTGTGACAGTCACATCAGTTGTGACAGTCACATCAGTTGCGACAGTCACATCAGTTGCGACAGTCACATCAGTTGCGACAGTCACATCAGTTGCGACAGTCACATCAGTTGCGACAGTCACATCAGTTGCGACAGTCGCATCAGTTGCGACAGTCACATCAGTTGCGACAGTCACATCAGTTGCGACAGTCACATCAACTATAACGTCCTCCCCAAGTAGATACACTTCATCTGTAAATGCTCTCATGACTATTTTCTCTCTCAGTAAAGAGCATCTCGCAGGAAGCTGTGTTCTCACAGCATCTCCTGACATGAAGCTTCTGTACAGTGTCTGCTGACAACATGAAGCTTCTGTACAGTGTCTGCTGACAACATGAAGCTTCTGTACAGTGTCTGCTGACAACATGAAGCTTCTGTACAGTGTCTGCTGACAACATGAAGCTTCTGTACAGTGTCTGCTGACAACATGAAGCTTCTGTACAGTGTCTGCTGACAACATGAAGCTTCTGTACAGTGTCTGCTGACAACATGAAGCTTCTGTACAGTGTCTGGTGACAACATGAAGCTTCTGTACAGTGTCTGCTGACAACATGAAGCTTCTGTATAGTGTCTGCTGACAACATGAAGCTTCTGTATAGTGTCTGCTGACAACATGAAGCTTCTGTACAGTGTCTGCTGACAACATGAACCTTCTGTACAGTGTCTACTGGCAAACTTCTTAGCAAATTACCGAAAAAAAAATCTTATACGTACAAAATTATTTTCGTATATCCAGGAAATGTTATAATAACGCAGTGATGTGTGACCAGACGCCAGAGTGGTCCCAGGTGAGAGTAAGTGGCTCCAGGTGTTGACATTACCCTGAACCATGTCTTGCTTTGGCTCAGGTGAGAGTAAGTGGCTCCAGGTGTTGACATTACCCTGCACCATGTCTTGCTTTGGCTCAGGTGAGAGTAAGTGGCTCCAGGTGTTGACATTACCCTGAACCATGTCTTGCTTTGGCTCAGGTGAGAGTAAGTGGCTCCAGGTGTTGACATTACCCTGAACCATGTCTTGCTATGGCTCAGGTGAGAGTAAATGGCTCCAGGTGTTGACATTACCCTCTATCATGTCTTGCTATGGCTTAGCCGGACACAAAAATATCTTGGGCGCGTAGCAACACACCGACGTGGACTCGAATTCTGGCGGAGTGAAACTCTTTACGCTTCTTGCCTCATTTAATACATAAGACGCTGAATCAGAATGTTTATTTTCGACTCGTTAAGCAAAAAGTTTTTTTTAAGAAATAAAGTGAAGAGCTCATAGATTATAGAGCATTTTGGGCAAGTACATACCTGGGAGTAAATCGACTGTCGTGGTTCGCATCCTGGGGAAGAGAACCTCTCAACCCTACCTTTCATATATCTTTGATGAGTTCCGAAAGTTTTTCTACTCCCGAAGCCCGGGCATAGACCAGGTTCGTCTGGTGCTTGCCTGGTTAACCAGGCTGTTGCTGCTGCGGGTCAAGCTACACTACTTGGCTTATCTTGGGTTTTTAATTATCATACAGAAAAAGTCCTTCAACTCTAAGGTATCCTACCCTCGGAAGGTTGGGAATGTTAAGTTCTATTATTGTCTATTATAGTTCAATTCTACATTATCATATCATAGGCTTTACCCAACACAGCTACGAGAATAGGAAATTTCTCGAAACAGGTCACAGGTAAATAGCAAGTAAACAGACGTATATTATCCGCTAACTAGGGTGGTCCGGGGGGATGGGGGACCCTCATGTGCATTCAGGTAGCACTGGTGAATTAAGAGGAATGCTGGGTGCCCCGGGAGGTCCAGCTCCTAGGCTGCTCCCTTCCCGCAAATAGCTTGAGGCGCCTTAAGACCCCCCTGGTTGCCCCACTGGCCCCCAGGCGCTACAAGGCCCCCCAGGTGCCCGGAGAGCCACCAGGTGGCCCAGAGTACGGGTCGGGTGGGCCGGCAGCAGCTGGGGACGGCCCGTCCCTCGCTCAGTATTGTCGTTGTTTTGTGGAGCCTGGGAACCCAGCCGCTGCTTGAAGGAAGACGGCTGGCCAGGCATAAAGGAGCAGCCGGGGCGCTACCATCCTCCAGGGTAGCCAGGACATGTCTTAACACAGCCAGTACACGGGAGGAGAGAGGGGTGTAGCAAGTGCCGGAGGCCATTAAACAACACTTCAGCCTCTGGCTCATTATCCTTTCAAAGATAGGCTTGGGCCAGTCTCTGAGTAATGCAGCACCTGGGCTACGACTACCTGGAGTTGGTCGAGAAGTCTGGTCTTCAGACACTGAGAAGAAATGAGCAGAACAGAAACGAACAGAGGAAACAGTATAAGCCACAGAGAGGACGGATAAGGCACAGTGCGGTCAGGAGGGGAGAGAAAGAGAACCCTATGGTAAGGGAGGGAGGGAGGGGAAAGAAAAGGCACATTATGGTAAGAGAGTGAGAGGAGGGAAGGGCAATAACATGGGTGAGGGAGAGAGGGAAGGAAGGGCAAGCCTCTCCGCTCAAATGTTTGTTGTCACATTCCATCACACTCGCGTCTTACACTGTTCCGCTCACCCTCGTCGATCTGGCGCTCACCCTCGTCAATTTAACGCTCCTGTTTACGACACAAGCAGAAACGTATTGAGGAGGACTTACACTCTGCATGTGTTCTCACCCATATGTGGTTGCAGGGGTCGAGTATCAGCTCCTGGCCCGGCCTCTTCGCTGGTCGCACCTCCTGGAGTTTACCTGAAGTTGCTTCTGGCCAGGTCTTAGACCAGGCTTCCTGGTTGCTGGCCTGATGAGTCAGGTTCTTAGTGTCCGCCGCCAACAGTCCAACGTATACGCCACAACCCGGTTGATCAGGAATTCTTCTGAGAAATTTGTCGAGTTCCCTCTTGAAGACAACTAGGGATTTGTTAATAGAGGGAGGGTGTTGAAGAGTCGTGGTTCCTTAACACTTATTGAGTTCTCTCTCAGTGTACTTATCGCTCCTCTGCTTTTCACTGGAGGTATCCTGAACCATCTGTCAAACTTCTTGTGTTCATTAATAGTAATTTTGGTGTACAGGTTTGGTACCAATCCCTCCAGGATCTTTTAGGTGTATGTTATAATGTTTCTTGCCTACGTACTGAGGAGCATAGTTCTAGGGGCTTCAGTAATTTGGGCACCTGGTTGAGTTTATACGAGCTGTGATGGTTCTCTCTACATTTTTCTAGCTCAGCCATTTCTCCTTCCTTGAAGACGGCTGTTAGTACACAACAGTACTCCAGCCTAGAGAGAACGATTGATTGAAGAGTCATCACCGGCTTGTCGTTCTTTGTTTTCAAGGTCCTAGTTATTCAACAATATGATGTTCAATGAGGACAAATTCCAACTACTCCGTTATGGAAAACTGGAGGAGATAATAACTAGAACAGAGTATACTACAGACTCTGGCCATACAATAGAGCGGAAAAATAATGTAAGGGACCTGGGAGTAGTAATGTCTGAGGATCTCACTTTCAAGGATCACAACAGTGCCACGATCGCACGTGCAAAGAAAATGATAGGATGGATAATGAGAACTTTCAAAACGAGAGATGCCAAGCCAATGATGATCCTTTTCAAATCACTTGTTCTCTCTAGGCTGGAATACTGCTGTACATTAACATCTCCATTCAAAGCAGGTGAAATCGCAGATCTAGAGTGTACAGAGATCCTTTACTGCACGTATAAGTTCTGTCAAGCACCTTAACTACTGGGAACGCTTGGAAGCACTTGACTTGTACTCGTTGGAACGCAGGAGGGAGAGATATATCATAATCTACACTTGGAAAATCTTGGAAGGAATGGTCCCAAATCTGCACACAGAAATCACTCCCTACGAAAGTAAAAGACTGGGCAGGCGATGCAAAATGCCCCCAATTAAATGTAGGGGCGCCTTTGGTACACTAAGGGAAAACACCATAAGTGTCCGGGGCCCAAGACTGTTCAACAGCCTCCCATCAAGCATTAGGGGAATTGCCAATAAACCCCTGGCTGCCTTCAAGAGAGAGCTGGACAGATACCTAAAGTCAGTGCCGGATCAGCCGGGCTGTGGCTCGTACGTTGGACTGCGTGCGGCCAGCAGTAACAGCCTAGTTGATCAGGCCCTGATCCATCGGGAGGCCTGGTCATGGACCGGGCCGCGGGGGCGTTGATCCCCGGAATAACCTCCAGGTAACCATAGTTGACATCAGTGATAAACTGCTATATAGAAAGCCCCTTGTCATGCACAGCATTTCGGGCAAATTAGGTCAGTTATGTCCCCAGGATGCGACCCACATCAGTCTGCTAAGATCATCTTACACTTCCGGCGAGCAGAGGAGCCTGGCCTAGAGCCAGGCTGAGAGAGAGTAGGTAGACTCTTGAAGTCCATCAAAGGTATATCGAAGGTATTCTTGCTTGGACTAAATTCCCTGCCCTTATTTAGTCAACAGTGTGCACCTGAAATCCCATACGGTGTGGCTCCATAAGGTGTTAATCTCCACCCATAACGTGACTTGACCTGACCTGACCCGGGTGGGTTTGTGACAGTGTGACACTTGAACGAGCGCCCACATGTTGGACAGAGTCAAGTTACCCGTGGGAACACCTCACAGGAAGGAGGACGGGGTGCTGGTGGCGATGCTGGTGTAGTGGTAATTTTGGTAGTAGTGGTAATGGTTTTAGTGTGGCAGTAGTAGTTTTAGTGTGGTAGTAATGGTGGTGGTGGTGGTAGTACCTGGAGGTTATTCCGGGGATCAACGCCCCCGCGGCCCGGTCCATGACCAGGCCTCCCGATGGATCAGGGCCTGATCAACTAGGCTGTTACTGCTGGCCGCACGCAGTCCAACGTACGAGCCACAGCCCGGCTGATCCGGCACTGACTTTAGGTATCTGTCCAGCTCTCTCTTGAAGGCAGCCAGGGGCTTATTGGCAATTCCCCTAATGCTTGATGGGAGGCTGTTAAACAGTTTTGGGCCCCGGACACTTATGGTGTTTTCCCTTAGTGTACCAATGGCGCCCATACTTTTTATTGGGGGCATTTTGCATCGCCTGCCCAGTCTCTTACTTTCGTATGGAGTGATTTCTGTGTGCAGATTTGGGACCATTCCTTCCAAGATTTTCCAAGTGTAGATTATGATATATCTCTCCCTCCTGCGTTCCAACGAGTACAAGTCAAGTGCTTCCAAGCGTTCCCAGTAGTTAAGGTGCTTGACAGAACTTATACG